>NC_141551.1:66322500-66622500 GCF_021556685.1 Rattus norvegicus | reverse complement strand
AGTCTTGGCAATAGCCTGAATTGATTGGAGGTTTCTAGCAGACCCATTTGGCCAACAACTCAATTAGGTGTAACCCATTTCTGGTACAAGGAGTTTCATTTGTTGACAAGAGATGGCTAATGGGGTCTCTTTTCCCTATTATTTGGCAATTTCCTTTAGGCCTCCTTCATATACATATATATTTTTTAAGTTTCCATAGAACCCCTTAATTTTAGCTGTTGTCCTGTATTTTCTCCCTTATTTCTCTCTTGACTCCCCACCTGATCCTCGAGTTCAAGCCACTATCCCCAGTCCATCTATAACTATCCTTTCTATTTCCACCACCTGAAAAGATCTATCTGCCGCCCCTGGTTCCTTCCTCCATAACTTACATTTGCAGTTCAATGGCCTGCTTATCATTGATTTATAGCTAATGTCCACATATAAGCAAATGATACTATGTTTGTCTTTCTGGGTCTGGGTTGCATCACTCAGGATGACTTTTCATCTAATTCATCCATTTACCTGCAAAGAAATTTCATGATTCCACTCATTAACTTCTGATTAATATTTTATTATATAAATGTGCAACATTTTCTTTACCCATTCTTCTGTTAAGGGATATCCTAATTGTTTCCAATATCTGGCTATTATGAATAGAGCAGCAATGAACATGGTTGAGCAAGGTTCTCTGTGGTAGGATGAAATACCCTTTGGGTAAATGCCCAAGAGTGATACAGCTGGATCTTGAGGAAGATAATTTCCATCTACCTCCTTAACCACCCCAGTGATTTCCACAGCAAGTATTAAACTTATACTCCCACCAACAATGGATTAGTGATACCTTTACCCCACATCCTCTCCAGCATGAACTGTCAGTTGCTTTATTCATTTTAGCCATTTAGCCATTCTGATGGTTATAAGAAAAAATCTCAAGATAGTTTTGATTTGCATTTCCCTGATGACTAATGTTGAACATTTCTTTTAATTTTTTGTGGTCATTTGAGTTCCTATTTTGAAAATTTTTTCTTTAGATATGTATCCCATTTTTAATTTGGTCATTTGTTTTCTTGATACTTCTTTGAGCTCTATATACTTTGGATATCAGCCCTCGATTGAATGTACAAAAGTATTTCCCCATTATGTAGTCTTTCCATTTCTTGGATGATAATGTCCTTTTCCATACAGAAATTTTTCAGTTTCATTTTCCATATGGAAAATTTGCAGTTTTATAAGGTCCCAATCATTAATTGATGATTTTAATGTCTGTGCTGTTTGTGTTCTATTCAGAAAGTCTTTTCCTGTGCCAATGAGTTTATAGCTTTTTGATAACATTTATGGTCAGCAATGTTGATACTTCCAGCGGTTCTTTAATTGCTCCAGCTATCCTAGGGGTGTGTGTGTGTGTGTGTGTGTGTGTGTGTGTGTGTGTTTCCATATAAAGCTGAAAATTGTCCTTTCAAGATCTGTGAAGAGTTGTGTTGGAATTTGATGGGGGTTGGATTGAGTCTGTAAATCACTATTTTGTCTTCAGTTAAAGCAAGGGCAATTTCCTTCCCAGTGGCTAGCTTACCACATTTGAAACAAATCCCAGATGGGGGTTTTTTGATGCTCATCGTCTTTCTTGAAGTAGAATGTGGGTGCTGCCAGGAGCTGACATTTCTCACTGCCGAAGAAGGCCTTTTAACAAAAAAAAATCTTTAGATGCTTTATTCTGCAGATCTCTGGGATTTTTGAGTACTATATATCTATGAATTTATCTATAGTATATCTGAATGGGCAAGCATTGCTTGTATCTAGCTATTTACTATTTGTTCAACTTGAAAGCATCTTGCTGTAATTAACTGTACTAGTATCTAACATGACCGTGAGTTTGATTGGCTGACTACTAACTTGCATTTTTTAAATTATCTTAAACAGTGTGTAAAAGGAGATTTTAAAGACTAAAGTTTCACATTGAGTTTTAAAGATGAACTACACAGGTTCAATACCTTAAATAGGAAATGAAACATATATGCATAGTATATTGTAATAAAATATAACCTTAATCTGTATCAATATACAAAGATCTATACCAATATACAATTTTTGGCCAGTTGTAGCTCTATAAGGAGTAGATTCAATAATCTGTGTGCTAAAAATATCCATTCTAAGATAGTATCTTCTCCCTGCATAAGAATTCCTATGGGAGAAATGAGTAGAAAGCAAAGTAACTAAAATACAAGCCATCTTTGGATCTAAATGATCTACACATGCATCCAATAATTCCTTTTCTAACAGAGCCAATTCTTTTCCAGCCTCAACTGTTAATTTTTTGAACTATTTAGCATTCAACATCTTATGAGGTATGAAAGAAATTACTTAGCTCTTGAGTAGTTATTCCAAAGATGGTCCTTAGTCAATTAATATTTTCCAACAATTTTGTAAAATCACTAAGAGTTCTTAATTGATCTTTCCTGATTTGTACCTTCTGTGGTTGAATTTCTTGCAGACTTATCTCCTTGATAGTTAATAGAATTTCCTCTTTATGTTTTTTTCCAGGAACAATTTATAATCCCTAGCAAGGTATGATTTTCTTTACTTCATCAAATATTTTTCCTAAGGTATCTTTATTTGAATCAGCCAGCAAAATTTCATCCTATGATAAATTATAGATTTAGACAATTGTTTATGGGTTATTTCTAATGGCTGTTGTACACAATATTTGCATAAGGTAGGGCTATTCGAGATTCTTTGTGACAACACTTTCCAGTGATATCTCTTTATTGGACAACTATTATTATAAGCAGGTACTAAGAAAGCAAGCCTTTATCTTTTACTTATAAAAGGATTATGAAAAAGCAACCTTTTAAATCAATCACCATAATAGGCCACACCTTAGGTAACAACTAATACAAATGGGATTCCAGGCTGTAAAGAACCCACTTGTTGAATGCGTTTCTCTCAGAGCTGTCAACATCCTTCATTGGCCAGATTTCTTTTTAATATCAAACACAGGAAAATTCCAAGGGCTGGTGGACTCTTCTTTATATGGAGCCTCCAGATGTCCTTGGCCCAGCTGTTCTAGTGCCCACTATTTTTTTTTATTTGTTTTTGGTCACTGCCCTACAAACTGGTTGGATAGAGCAGTTGAGCACTTTAATGGTAGGGGCCACTGGTATTTTACCAACAGTGACTTCACCACATAAAGTTGGAAACCCAGTCTTTGCTTTATCCTGTTCAGGGACAGCTTGGACAGTTGTCCATAAAACCTTTAGTTATTTAGCCTCTGAACATCTATAGAAAGAAGATAGCCAAAATACTTTTTGGACTTTCCTGTGTTCTCTGGTTTGTCTTTGTTGCTGCTCTGACCTTGATATCTGAGTTTATAATTTGTATTTTTGAAGCAGTGTTCCTTGACTAGCTAATCTGAATTTGATATTTGGGCCTGTTAGAGGCCTTCCTGGGTGTTGTTTTTTAAATAAGGGGTTACCTTGTATGCCCTGTGTCGATGCATATTCATTAGTCCAATGTCAACCTTTATCACACATTTTGCATAGTTCAGAGATAAAGACCTTCTTCAGAATTAGTTGGTTCTTTCTACAATTCTTTTTGAAATGATCTTGCTTGCCACAATTAAGACATTTGAGAGTTTGGATATTCTCAAAACCTTTAGAAATCACTTCTCCTGTTAAAATCATATCCTACAAATGAGATCCAATCAGCCAGTCATATTTCTAATCCATTCATTGGTAGTTGCTAATCTTGCTTTTAAGGGCCCAATCACCTTCCTGAATTCAGCATTAGCATTTCAAAGGGCAAAGGTTCTATTAGTATTTTCCCACTGTCTCAGTGGATCTGATACTATCCTATCTACAGGTAAAGTCAATCATTGAAAAAGTCAGTGAATGTTTCTTTTGGATCTTGCATAATCTGAGTAAATGGTTCAAGTCTTTTTCGTGTTTCTCCAATCTTGTCCTAAGCACTTAAAGCTACGTATGTGACATAAGGCCAAGGTCTTTCCATCATATAGTACTTGCATCGGGACTCTCACCTAGTAGCTGATCTTGAGAAATACTAACATCTCCTCCATTTCTCTATTTGATTTCCCTTGCCTCTTTTCTTCATCATGAACCCCATTTTAACTGCGGACCAGGTTCTTATATTGCTCTTGTCATATCTTTCCACTCTTGGGGGAATATTCTACTTTGAATTGACCAAGAATTTAATATCCATTTTATGAATGGTGAATGCACTCCATAGTTGGTGACTCTTTTTCAGATCCAATATGTCTACGAGGGGCCACCAATCCCTGGGGGTTACCATTGTCTGCTATCCTGTGTTGCACATTAACTGGATAGGTTAACGTAGGTTTCTAACAACCTTTGACTTGCCTGATTTTTATCAATGGTGATACTGTAGGTTTTAGCCTTATTTCCTCTGCCGCTATCTTAGTATCTTCCTCGATTTTATTTATATATTTTTTTTAATTTTTTCTCCTAAGGATTGTTTCCAACTTTTTATCTTTCTCTTTTTCTTGTATCTCTATCATCTCAGTATCTATTTCATTTTTATTTATAAACTTTTTGAAATTTCCCCACAAGATTTCTCTCCATTTTTCATTTTTCTCTCTCGTACTTCTACTATCTTAGTATTTCTCACTGTTATTCATAATATTATCTAGTCTAATATCTTCCAGTACTCTACTCCATTTTTAATTCTCTTTTTCTTGTATCTCTAAAGTCCTTTTCTGTGAGAAAGCATGAGAAGCCATCTTTGCTCTCGGGACTCGAATAAAGATTAGCAGTATGATAGTATTCATAATTGATGACATGTCTGTTTCATTAGATCACGTATCTCCTTCTCTTTTGTTTCTATCTTTATACCATTTGAAATGCCACATAGAGCTCAAAAGCTCTATGTTGCTGTGCCTTACATCTTTATGCATCTTATTTCTTCAAATGTGTCTATTTTAGATCATTTATATCTATCTATGAATATTCTCACACAATCCTTTCCCTCTTTAACATAAAATCATACATTTAAACATTTTCTAACCTAGTCAGAAGCTTTGGATTTCTTCTGTGGGTCTTTGTCTTCCTCCCCTGTTTATCTTAGGATATTGCAGTAGTTAGTGACACCCAGCATTTTAGTTAACAGGGAGGAAGCAGTTTCTTCTTGATGCCCATGAGGTTTAACATGGAAATGTGTCTCACCAGACACCACATTGCAGATGCACTTAGGCTGTCCCTGCTTACCCTCTGGAATCAACCAGGCACCCTGGGGAAAGCCTGAGATAAACTGCACGGAACCTGCCAGCTGAGTTAGCTCAAGGCTAACCTCAGAGCTGCCTGTGCATCTGGGATGTTTGTCCCAGCTATCAGTGGAAACCCAGCCTCCCCTATGGCACAGTCAGGTTGAGCGGGTAGCTTCACCCCATGAGAGGATCCTTTCCAGACAACAAAATCACACGTGTCAAGTTAGCACTGGTTCTGATCTTCCGAAGAGCACAGTAGTTTGGAAAAATCACTGCTAGTAACACAGAATGAGGCTGCTCAGCTCTTCCAACTGTGCAGCATGTGTGTAAGCCACCCACCCTTGAAGCCAAGCTCTCTCAGCAGCTGGAGGAGAGCAAGGCTAACCCAGGCACAGTAGTTCTGTTAATCAAGAAGCTCTGCCTGTGAAATGCTCTTGGCTTGGGTTCCCCATATCTAGCTAGGAACCTGCTCTGTTTCTGAGGAGAGGTTGTTGTGTACCTCTTATCCAGGTCTTCCAGCTCTACGCCTATTTCCTTCTAAGCTTAGATTCTATGCCAAATATTGAATGCCAAATATAGGATGAAATTTAAAAGTGCAGGGTTTTTATAACCTGGCTAACGGCCCAGATAATTGGGCAGAAGACTCGTAGATTTATTACACAAGCTTTAAGCACAATAACTGAGCTGATAGGCCTAACCCTTTATGCTATCTAGTTACTTCCCAGACATGCACACACGCACGCACGCACACACACACACACACACACACACACACACACACACACACACACACACACACAAATGCCCCAAGTTACTTGCATTTAGTCTCACCTTGGTACATTCAGCTGTGGGCCACACTTCCACATGCCCAACCTTCTTCTTCCTTCCTCTTCATCTCCTTCTCCTTCTCCTTCTCCTTCTCCTTCTCCTTCTCCTTCTCCTTCTCCTTCTCTTCCTCCTCCTCCTCCTCCTTCTCCTTCTCCTTCTTCTTCTTCTCCTTTTCCTTCTCCTCCTCCTCCTCCTCCTTCCTCTTCCTCTTCCTCTTCCTCTTCCTCCTCCTCCTCCTCCTCCTCCTCCTCCTCTTCTTCTTCTTCTTCTTCTTCTTCTTCTTCTTCTTCTTCTTCTTCTTCTTCTTCTTCTTCTTCTTCTTCTTCTCCTTGTTCTTCTCCTCCTTCTCCTTCTCTTCCTCCTCCTCCTCCTTCTCCTTCTCCTTCTCCTTGTTCTTCTTCTCCTTCTCCTTCTCCTTCTCCTTCTCCTCCTCCTCCTTCTCCTTCTCGTTCTTCTTCTTCTTCTTCCTCTTCCTCTTCCTCTTCCTCTTCTTCTTCTTCTTCTTCTTCTTCTTCTCCTTCTCCTTCTCCTTCTCCTTCTCCTCTTCCTCCTTCTCTTTCTCCTCCTCCTCCTTCTCTCCTTTCTCCTTCCTCTACCTCTTCCTCTTCTTCCCTTTCCTCCTTTCTCCTCCTCTTCTTCCTTCTCTGTCTCTCTTCTTTCTCATCCTCATCCTCCTTCCTCCACCTGTCTTATACCCTTTCTTCCACACTCTCAGCTGCTTCATGAGAAACTCCTCCTCCCTGGCTCTTCTCCATCTGACCTGACTGGGATGAAAGTTCAGCCTTTCTAACTCTTCCTCTCAGTCATTGGCTGTTCAGCCTCTTGTTAACCACTTAGAGTTAACTGGGGAGAATTCTTTATACCTCATTGATACAGAAGAGTCTTCAATATCAGTCATGATGACACCATTGGATGGACTGTAACTAGATCATGGGGCACATAAATTAGCATCAGAATACACAAAGCACAAGACCCTCCTCCAACATTTGTCAATCTTACTGATTTTTCTCAAACAACCAATTTTTAATTGGTTCTTTGTACCTTTTTTCCCTCTATTTTATTGGTTTGGGTGCTGTGCTTCTCTATTTATTGCTGTTTACTCCTTTAAGATTATGATGGCTTTGTTGATGTTGTTATTGTTTCTGTTCTAGAGTTTTTAGATATGCAGTTACGTTAAAAATATAAGATCACTCCATTTTTTTATGTAGCCACATAGTGCTGAGAACTTGCATTTCAGAACCAGCTTTATTGTGTCGTGTAATAAATACTGTCATTTATTATGCATACATGCTGTGTTTTGGATAATTTTAATTCTAGAAACTGACTTGTGGTCTTGTCTTTGTTGGTAGGTATTTTGTTCCTTGTTCCCCCTTCCTGGTTCATAGAAGGGTGTGATGGTTTCTATTGCATGGTAGGAAATTCTTCAAGAATCTTTATACATGGGGCCATTGGGGATTCCAGGTAAAATGTGTTTCTAGATATTGGGAGCTGACTCTTAGAAATGGGGTTGAGCAAGAAAGGAGGTAAGTTTAGGGAGTCCATGGGAGGTAGGAAAGCAGGGTGTTCCATCAGGGTCTGCTTAGCCCCCAGAAAATAGGGTTAGAGAGTGAGGAGAGGTAGTCTGCTACAGAGTGAAAGGTAAGGGGTGGTGAGAAGGAGGAATTGCATTTGAAAGATGGGAGAGAAAGGAGAAGATCTGCAGTTAGCCTGACTGCTTCCCTCACCAGCCTGGCCTGTGAGATCCTGTGTTTGACTTTGAGAATAGCAAAAATACTAAGTTCTTAACACGTAAAACCTGTCTCATGTGTGAGGGCTGCTTTATCCTAGCTATAAACCCCACATCATTGTCTTGCTTATGCATTTTGTACTTCTTCAGCTGTTTTTGTTTATCTGTCATTTACAGAATATATTTTGTTTTAAGTGGTCTCATGTCAGGATATGGTATCTGAGTTGTCCATGACGTTATTAAATTTTCTTTCATTTTGTTCTTGAAGTCAAAGATAAAAGAAATTTAAGGAGACAAATAGTTTGAGCCAAAGGCCTTTCTATGCCAAACCAGAAAGTCTTCATCCTGATCCTTTATCGATGAATTCTGTATGGTTATTTAGTTTTAGTGTGGTTTGCTTCCAGCCTGGGACCAAGAACTGAAAGCAGCAGGCTCTTGTTCTGCTTTTGATGTGTGCTGTGTATTTTGAATGATCCAAAGCAGTGAAATACAGACTTCTCTCTCCCAGCTGGAGACCATTGAATTGTTCATAACTCAGACATTTATTTTATACTTGCACACATATATTGCAATCTTTGTGTGTATTCACAAAATTATTCACATACGTAACTCCCTTTAGGTCTATATTGTATTATAAATCCCCATAACACCACAATATTGACACTTTGATGTCCTCAAAATGCATGAGGATGCAGTCTTCCTCCACATCTTTCTACAACAGAGATGCTGGCAATTCTTTGAATAGGTGATGTGCAAAAGCATCCCAGCATCTGCTACAGTTGTTAACAAGCACGCTGTCCTCACAAAGACATTGCATAACAGTGGTGCAGCATGATGGAAAGAAACCTTGGAGAATTAATTCTTCAAATAAGAGAAACAAAATAAACAAGGGTAGAAAATTTCCCAAGATCCCACCCTAGGGAGTCAGAGACAAAGTGGGAAACCACGTCTCTAATTGTTTGTAGCACAGCACATCTTGATTTTCCTTAGCTCTCAATAATCTTCCTTTCTTCTTTTGCGAACATTTTTTTCAACGATGTTTTCTGTCCTATTAGGCTCATCTCGGAATTATTCTATTATAAAAACTATGTAGATTCATTGTTAGCACTAATAAAGAAATGGTAGGCTATCCTTGTATTTGTCAGCTGACATGGAAATCAGTGGAGGATTCCTGAGAGTAAAGTAGTAGTGTCAAGGCAGCATGAACTCACAAAGTCAGAACTTCAAGAAACCCAGGCCACTGCCTCCTATCCAGCCTGACTACTGAAGTAGACATCTCACTGTCAATGACTCCTTTGTGAAACTTAGCCCATGTCCATTCTGCAGTCAGAAATACTTTCTCCTGGGCAGGAAAATTTCATAGAATAGGCAAGCTCATTATACACATTGTATAATTTATAACCATGGCATCTTTCAGCAATTGGGTCATGATGTACTGTGTCTACACAAATATAAGAAAAATAACCTTGTAGGGCAGGGTCACTTTCTTCACATGTGTCACCTATAGATAACTTAATGATTCCTCTCTCTACCGCATGTCACATGTATGATGTATGCAAACCCACATGTTTCAGAAGGGAGTGCTGTACATCCTGGAGCTAGTTACAGATGTTGTGAGCCATACCATGGTTGGTACTGTGACATTTAGGAAGGTCCTCTCAGAGAACTTCAAGTGCTCTTAATTGCTAAGCCATCTCACCAACCCCTACAAGCTTTGATTTAAAAGATTTGGCCTTGTAAAAGCGTTTTTCAAAGTTGTGGATTGAACTATTGGTCTAGCCTAAGAATGACTGTGAAAATTAGATTAAACTGTGACATTCTCAGGGCATATGTGTCGCCCTCATTTCAGTCTTGAGTAAGTTCTGTTTTTCCTTAAAATGATATTACTAAATATCACTAATGGAATGCATGTTTGGATTATTTTGAAGTAATGCAATATGTTTTAGCACATAACATCCTGGCCTAAAATGTGTTTGATGTGGTTGTTCACTTCTGTGATAATATATCAGGTGCTAATCCAGGGGTCTCTACACAGTTCAAACCTCTAGCTATTCCAATCCTGCCAATGTTTTTTTTAAAATAGGAATGTCTAGCGACAACATGATTCCAATAGACTGAGATGACATGCACACAAGACCTCAAACTTAAAATACAATCAGTGTTGGCATATTTATGTAAAGGAAATGTCGAATATGCTAATCTGTAATTGGTATGAAAAGGAGACATGGTAGCATAAGGAGCACAGCTATGCCCCTCTCCATCCCTGCCAGCTTAGGTACCAATGTCCGTAGGGATTAACTTCACTGGTAAGAAGACCATCCATTGCCTACATTAACACGTTTGTAGTAGTTCCGTGTTCACCAGAAGATTTTTATTTCTGACTTCTCTTTGACTAAGGCTTTGGATTGCAGCATTCTGCATTCTAATCAAGCCGCTGCTCTCTCTGAGCTGCAGCAGACATTGCACGAGCCTGCATGCTAACGCCATGTTTGCTTTCTGAATCCTATGTGCAGGAGTCTACAGCCAGCTCCACCTGCTCTACCCATCTCCACAGTCATTGTTGTATTGACACTGATCCATTTCCCAACTTCCTCTTATTCTGGCTAGGAGAGTGAGTTCCAGAGGAGAGTCCAAACTTAAAAGTATTCATCTCATGAACAGAAAGAAATCCACCTTTACCTCTCACATGAAATTATTAAGCAGCCATCATGATACTGAAGACTAATACTGTGTTTTGAACCCAATGTAGCAACCTAAAATTGTTCTCTTATGTAGTTTTATGCATAGCATAATTTTATCATGCTGCTTCATTTTCTAGTTTTATTTATTTTATTAGTTATATAATTTATTTATTTATTTATTTTTATTTATAGTTTTATTTTAGTGACATAAAACATCTCCCTTTCATGCCTTCCCGGGAACAGGTTATAAAATACAGGAAATACTTCAGAGTTAAACTTGCAGCTGAGCACAGCTGTCATGTTAGCAACAGATGGACTCACCCATCAAATGGCCATATGGGCTGACAAATGACCCATAAAAGGTCTCAGCCACTAGAGAATCTCCGAATGTTATAAAGGGAGAATAAAAATCAAAAGAAACTAAGGACGTGCTAGAAACTGTAACTACAAAAAGAAACAAGTCCATCTACCCCCTCATGCTCATTTACCAAAATGCCAGAGGATCCTTAATAATTCACTTGGTCTTCCAATGTTTATTAGTTTATTAAACAACTATTTTGTGCCATGGGCTATAGTACTGTTAATATACATATTCCAAACTGGGTGGCAGGCCATAAATTATTTTTCTAAAATTATATTTTCAAAAATGTCATAAACAAGAATAGTGATTTAAAAACTGGAGGGTCAACCCAAAAGACTGCATCTTTATGAACAAAGTGAAGTGATCTTTCAGTGAATTCTTAGGCCCTCCTGGGATCCACTTCTTCACTTCTTTTGAGCCCAAGTTGTGTCAGTTGTTAGGGACACAATCTCACTAAGGCAAGTGCGAGCACTAGAGGAAAACATGAAGGAAATCAACTTTTTAAGACAGGGTCACGTACTTATCTTATGAAAATCCTTGTGTCAAATATAAATCCTGTGAGTCCCCTCCACGTGACAACCTTTCCACTTACATTTTTAAATTGCATTTTAGGCATAATAAACAAGTTACTCTTGAAGCTCTCAATTGTTAATTGGCACTTTAAATGAAGCGACACTGTAGTCCTATGGTTGCTTCTCTAGTTGAAATGCATTAGCATTCATTTTTAAAGGCTTAATCAGGCAAATTTTTATTTCAATAATTTAGCCTGAAAAGTTTCTAGTTGATGAAAATGTCAAACCCGAAAAGAAAAGAATATTTAATTAGTTAAGTGCCTTACGTTTTTGACAAATACTAAGTGGGCTTGTTCAACACTTGCTGCCAGAACCCAGAGAGTTATTAAATATAGAAATGGAGAAAGTCAGTATTTCTCAGAATATGGTTCTTCACGATTGAGGTTAAGCTTTGTCTTCCTTTGCTTTTCGTCTGTGTCTCCTCTCTATGCTGCATCGTCTCGTCCTCTGTTCTACTTTCTTTATCATATTTATGATTTAAAACAGTGATCTTCAACACCCTAAGGCTCGGACCCTTTATTCCTCATACTGTAGTGACCCCCAACCATACAATTATTTTTGTTGCTACTTCATAGTGGTGATTTTGCTATTGTGATAGATCATAATGTAAATGTCTTGGAGGGCAGAGGTTTGCCAGAGGGGTTGCAACCCACATGTTGAAAACCATTGCTTTAAAACAACAAACCAGACATGTAATGTGCAGAAGCAGGCACGCATGCAAAGTTTAAGGACTTAGGATAAACACACTTCACTCTTCTGTCTATATCTTAGGTATTTATAGAATGCCCCAGAGAAACATGACCACCCACTAGTTGGGAGGGTATACAGAGAAACACAGGGAGATGTGGGAGAGAAGGGACAGAGACAGAGACAGAGACAGAGACAGAGACAGAGACAGAGAGGCAGAGATCTAAGGAAGTATACAAGTACGGAGGCCAAGCATCACAGTTTGATATATAAGTTTAGTTCCCGAGAAAGCCAATAGTGTGACTCTGAATTTCAAACGCAGGGGACTCAGCGGGAGTAATTATGTAGATTCTAGTCTGAGAGCATAAAAAGATGAGACATCTGAGCTAAAGTCATGGGCAGAAAGCCAAAGGAAGTTGGTTCCTCTTTTCTCTGTCTTTTCCTCATTTGAGCCTCTTGGGTTTGACCAATCTTTGGGCAGTAGGACAGAACATGGTCATTTATAAAAGTCATATTCATGAACGGTACAATTGGGTGACAATAAAAATCTGTTTTAAGTAAATTTACCATTTTATGTTCAGCCACATCTATGATAGTCCTGGGCCATATTCAGATGACAGGCCACAGCTCTGACACACTTGATTACCCAATCACAACACAGAGGTCATTGTACAAAGTCCACAGGTTCAATTATAAAATGATGTTTAATGTGGGCACCTTGTGAACCACTCAAGCAGGCAATTGGTTTGACCAATGCTTTAAGAGCATTTTCAGTGGTGATTCAGATTGTCAGGTTGTAAAATCATTTTTCTTCCTGTATGCCTTCCTTCTTTAATTTGGGAAATATTTTGGGAGAAAAAATTGAATCAAATGATTTTTTATAAAGGCTTTATTGAGATATATATAACTACAGTTCACCTGCAATCAGTTCACTGAACCATAGAGTTAATTAAAAGCATTTAACACGATTCTTTTCCAAAGCTTGGCTAGTCCTGGAGAAAGATCAGCAACCTTTTCAGTGCCCATAAAAACAGCAGTAAAATTGTAGTGACCTCACTTAACCTGAAAGTAGACTGAATCTATTTCATGTTCACAACTCCTTTTATCTCCTCCTAGTTATTGGAGATTTTTATTTGAATATTGAGAAACAGTAAATCTCTTAAATATTAAGCATCTTAAAATTTTAGCTCTAAACTTTTCCTAAAACCATTTCTGGGGATTTTCAGTCTTTTGCTTTTGTCATGTACCTCATGATCAAGATTGACATGTTCACTAGCTTCTCACGTTGGGAGGCTCATGGTCTTTTCTCAGGCATGCCTCTTCATCAAATTCTATACTTAATTCTGCTAACAAGATCATCAAACTACCTTTAAACTACTAGGCTACGCTCTAGCTCATCTTTCTAAATGTAAGTAGCTGTACTTGTCAAATTTCATCAGGATGTTCATTTATGAATTTCCCTTGTGACATTGTAAATCTAAAGTTCATTTGAAGCTCTCTAGAACTTTCTTTAAGTTTGTATCCCAGGTAAGTACTTCATGTAAGACTTTATATGATACAGATACTCAGTTAAGTTCTTCTGTCAAAAATCTATCACTTGGTAAATTGATACTAATTACTTTCTGACTTGATACTTGCCCTCCAGCGCTTATCTAATATCACTGAAGAAGAAGTATAGAGAATATGAGAGCTTGGAGACGCACATAAACGTTAAACCTTAAAAATTTGCTTCTGGAACATGACCTTTAAATACGTGAAGCCACAACAGCTATGGTTACTCTCTCTAGGCCTGAGTCCATCAACATTCGTTCACTAGAATTTTCCTCTTGACTGTAGGAACCACTTTAATATGGAAGGTCAACATCTCACAATAGTTTCAGGAAGTACCTGAAACTGACTCACTAGGTTGCACACAGTCACAATATTGAGTAAATAATGCAGGCTCCTGAGAACCACTGTCTAGCAAGTTAAGCTGCAAAGAAGACACTGGGACCAGACCAGCTGCCTAGAGGACGGAGAAACAAGCTAAACTGCTTGGAAGAGTTTTAGACTAACAGATTCAATTGTAAAGGATACCGTCAAGCCTCTTAAGCTAACTGAAGTTTGTGCAATAATATGCAGGTTCCCAGCCACTGTGGGCTTTGGTGATATAGTTGTAGTGGGAGAGGCCAGGAATTGAGAAGCTAATGGATGCAAAGCAATTATTACACACCTGTGTGAAACCATTGAAGGGTTTAAAAAGAAACAGTGAGGTTTTTTTTTTCTTGGATTTCTTTTTTTTCCCCATCTTTATTAAATTGGGTATTTCTTATTTACATTTACAATGTTATTCCCTTTCCCAGTTTCCAGGCCAACATCCCCCTAACTCCTCCCCCTCTCCTTCTATATGGGTGTTCCCCTCCCAAACCTCCCCCCATGACTGCCCACCCCCCCCCAAGAAACCTGTTCACTAGGGAGTCCAGCTTTGGCAGGACCAAGGACTTCCAGTTCTCAGTTCAGTGGTTTGCTGCTGGCATTCGCCTCTGTATTTGCCATATTCTGGCTGTGTCTCTCAGGAGAGATCTACATTCGGTTCCTGTCAGCCTGCACTTCTTTGCTTCATCCATCTTATCTAGTTTGGTGGCTGTCAATGTATGGGCCACATGTGGGGAAAACAGTAAGTTTTAACAGGATGTTTAAATGTCATAAAGAATAGAATACTGTATTCATGAAAAGTGGGATGTTCTGATGTGTCATGGTTGTACATTTAAGTAATCTACTCCCACCATCTCTCCATAACTCTCCCCCTAAGCTGATGATACCATGTGCCCTCCTTTGAAACGGAACAACCATAGGAACTAACAGACACCAGGCCATGTGAAAGAGTGTCTTGAAAGGAGCCAGAATTCTCCAAATGGGCATGCTTCTCTTGTCAGGAAAATGTATTGCATATAGAGTTCTGCTGAGGGTTTCCCCCTCCCACAGAACAGCACCTAAAGGGAGTGATAGAATGCAAGAACATGTGGCTCTGTGCTTGCAACGTTTCTCTGCCTAATTGGCCTGGATTTATGAGTGTGTAATAGCCCTCTCTGCATTCTCACATCCAGGCAGCCTTATAAAATAAGCCTGAGTAATATCCAGGCAGCTTTGTTTTATGGGAAACTTTACAGCGTGAGCATGTCGTGTACAAATGCATGGGCTGTGCACAGATGTTTGCATTCCTTTATGTTTCTCGGGACAACGGCAACAATATGAATGCAGTTTGGATGGCATCATTAAGAAACTGTACTTGGATTTACTTTATTAGATGAAAAGAAAACACATTTTTTTTCCTCTTCCAATTCACTTCCAAAGTCAAAAATTCACTTGGCCAATAGGTGACAACCTCTCCCTTTCCAAGTCCTTTTCCAAAATTAATATTATATTTGCTTTCACATTTGCATCTCTTGGCTACTCTGCTGTCTTGGATATTAAATAGCTAAACATCTCTGGGAACAGAACATCAATGCCTGCTAGACTGTTTTAACTGCCTGGTTACTTGAATTGATGCTGTGATAGTTGGGATGCCATTACATTATGCCAGAACTATCTTCCCTCCACTGTGACTGCCGGTGGAGAATAGTTTGTAAGTAATATTGTGCTTTCCTTATTCAATAAGTGGGTAATTTGTTCCAGTGAGGAAGCCCGCATGACTTTCTTATTATGAAAATAAATGAAATACACAGCTTGCCTGCTCTCCTGATCTTTACTACAAGTTTTGTTTTAGACTTCGAAAGTCATTAGGAAAACAACGAGGTATATGGCCTCTGGAAGCAGCATCAGGACCCTTGATGGCCTCCTGGCTGCAGCCAATGGAGAGATGAGTGTATCAGTACTGTATTTTGACACTTTTCTCACAACTGTCTAATTTATGGGAAAATCAAATGAGCCAGATAGACTTAGTATCCACCTGGGTAACCACTCAAGCAGGAAGAAACCCTGGAGGGTATTCTCTGCACATGCAGTTCATACATGCCAACATTTTTTAGTGTGTAGCAGAGCTGGGGACTTGGGGAATCATAGAAGAAGATTAATTTTATGTTTGCTCTCCTAAAATTCGATCCCAGTCGCAGATGGATCCTAAAATGTAGTCAGCTAAAACTGCCAAACCAACCTAGTTAACCACGGAACGTGCTTTTTAAAAAATGACTTCAATCACATCTTTTTCTACTTCCTTACTACTGACATCTGGAGCTAGGCAAGTCTTTAGGGGAAATATTTTCATAGGTGTTATGTGGTGTTTAAAATGCATCTTTGGTCCCTGTGCATGCGCCATCAGGAGAACATTCCCCCAAGTCATGACAACCGGCCCTGTTTTAAAATGTTGTCAAAGCTCTGGTGAAACCCAAAATCTTACCTGGATATGGATGACTACTTAATAAAACAAACTCACTTTTAATGGGAAAATCAAAACCAAAATAAGAATGACAACAAAAACAGCAAAAATTACTATTGTTTAATTTCCAAGATGTGAGTACCAAATAGTAGGAGGACAACAGCAAATGCAACGTTTTGGAATCAGCCTGCTTGGGACACTTTGCTCATCTCTACAACACGGGCTGTCGAAGGCAACCATTTTAATATGCTTGAAAAAATAGCATACTATTTAGAATAACAGCTGCTTTATTATGAGCACTTAAGAAATAAATTTTAACCGCCACCCTCAACATCATCCTTGGGATGCATTTTGACAACTGTCTTCTTCTTTTCAAGGAAATGTGATGCAGTGTGGGGATCCATGACGTGGCGGTGCAAAAGCTGAGAGCAGAAGTGGTAGAAGCGAAGGCAATTTCTAGAACGTAAGAACGCTGAGTGCTATGCAGGACTCAAACCCATACTCCATAATCCCATCGTGCCATTTCCGTTGCTGCTTTATTTTAACATAATTCAAGAGACATCAATATTAGTATCCCTACAGATCCTTGGTGCCACCACTTTCCAATACCTTGGAAATGAGGGCAATTGCCACCTTTTCTCTTGGAAACAGGAGAAGCTGGGCACACATATTATCCAAAAAGCACAGAGTATGTCTGATAACAGAAAAGAGAGCCTATTAAAAAAAAAAAGGAATCCTGGCGATTCACAGACAATCTGAGGTCTCAAAACCTTAACTTGGGCTATCGATTAAAACTACTTGGGAATCACATAGAGTTCTCTTCTGTTTTCTACATCTAGAGTCTATAAAACTGGTTCCATTTCCCCCTTCCCCAGTTACAATTCCACTACTCTGCCTTCATTCAAATGATTCCGCACAAGGCAGCTGTGGTGCACTCGTTCTCAGATGGAGATCTATTCATCTTGGATGGTGACACCCTCTAAACTTGTGCGCAGTGGTTGGTAGCACCAGAGATGGACAAGAAACTGAGTGCCTGCTTCAACACGCTGCTCCCATATTTTACTAGTGCGTGTAAAAACACAGAGGGTGTGTTGGGACCAAACAAACAAACAAACAAACAAAAACACTTGGGTCTTTCGGAAATCCCGTATGTTCTATCCTTCACAGTGCAACCAAGTGAGCTACTAAATTTCCACCATCTCTCTGCTCTGTCCCTCCAGCAGGGAATTTGAGGATGTGGTGTTTCTATGGATCCTAACTCCTAATAAATTTAAAATATATTAGAAAGAAGCATCCTCTGTTGTCATGTCCTTCACAAGCAGAAGAATAAATACTTATTCAGATTTTAAGTCAGAGAACGCTTCAATGAGATAAGAGGAAGACAAGGAAAAGGGGACAATCTGCAAGAAATATGGGGAAGGCGACAGTAAACGTTGCTCACAATGTTTAATTGACTGCTTCAAGAAACTGTCCGAAGTTAAGAAGAGTTCAAGGGACAGTGGATCATCTAGGACCCAGACATCAGACTTTCCCTCTTTCTTTGTCGTCAGACACCCACCAGTCAAGCCTAACTTCTAGACCTTCCTTCAAGTGTCGTGAAGAGATTAAGTTGAAGGAAATAAAATCTTCTCTGGGTGATTCCGATACAACTTTTACTGTCTTAAGAGATAAGACCATTTTACTTCAAAATAAGCTCTCTTTAAGCACAAGGCCAAGTAGAAAATGAGGAGTAGCCTAAAGGGGAAGAACTTCCAGTGAATGTAAAATGGTAAAATTGTTGCTTCTGAGGTAAGGAAAAAGATAAGGACAACTATTTGATCTATTTTTAATGTTATATGCTAATGGAAATCTTAGGCAGAACAATTAAACAAGAAAAATCATTCAAAAAATAGAATTAAAATTATCTCTGGTTGCAGACAATATATGTCTTTAAAGTAGAAGAATTTGAGGATATTAAACTGTTAGAAATGACAACTTGAGTGTGTTTTTAGGAGACAAAATCCACATATAGATGGTTCAATATACAGAGTATTATACTCTAACACTGAGCAATGTGAAACAGACACCAAGAAAATAGCTTCACCTGATACCACACTCTCCCCCTCCAATCCTCTTCACCCAGTTCCCCCGCTCCATGTAACTCTGATGACTATTCTATTTCCCCCTCTGAGTGATATTCAGGCATCCTCCTTCGGCCCCTCGTTATTAGCTTGTTTGAGTCGGTGGGCTGTAACGTGGATATCCTGTATTTATGGATAATATCTACTTATAAGTGCATGTAGGGAGAGCCAGGGAGGAATGAATGGAAATCAGTGGATGGGGGTCTGTAAGATGTGACAAAGAGCTGGGATGGGGAGGCTCCAGTGCGTCTATGCACAGGTCTCTGGCTGAGACTTCTAGCAGTGGGCAATATGGCGCCTAAAGTGGCCACCTCCTGTAGCCCTCCTGTAGCCAGGCAGGACTCTCATTGCAATGATAAGGACAGCAACCCAGCCACAAAACCTTCAACCCAAAACTTGTCCTGCCTACAAGTTCATGGAAAAAGGTGAAACAAAGACTAGGGGAATGGCCAACAACTACAGGTTGCCCAACAACTTGAGCAGAAGCTGTCCCTGTTGATCCTGTTCCCATAACTAGGCTGCCTCTCTAGCCTCAGTGGGATGTGTCTAGTTCTGCAGCGACTTGATGTGCCAGTGTAGCTTGGTACCCAGGGGCAGCCTTCTCCTTCTCAGAGGAGAAGAGGAGGGGTAAGTGGGAAGAAGGCCTATGTGAAGGAAGTCTGGGAGGGGTGAGCTGCAATTGGGATGTAAAGTGAATAAATAAATAAATAAATACATAAATGGAAAAAAGAGAATAACTCCAATTATAATAGCATCCAAAAGAAAAGTACTAAGGAATAAAATAAATAAAAGATCTATAAGACTTGTAGACCAAAACCATAATATTCTGCTAAAGAAGACTTAAGACACAAAGGAATAGAACTTATCCCACAACGTATTAGAAGATATAGAAGATCCAATATAATTCAAATGCTTATGTGGCACAAAATGAGTTTTTAAATTAATATAATTCGTATTTTAAAAATCCCAGTGATGATTTTTAAACATATTTTAACAATTCATGTGGAATCTTCAGGTATCTCAAACAGCCAAAGAATCTTTTTAAATGCCTTTTGTGTTTGTTTTATAACAGTTTAATAATATATAAATGAATTTTAATAATTTGCACCCTAATTTCCCTCTCTCTTCTTTCTCCCATTCCTACTGGGAAACTTCTCAATACATCTTTCTCCTAATTTCCTCAGATCTCTTTGGATATGGCCTCTGGATTTAATTAATTTCTTGTCAGAGTGTCAGTGAGAAGTTACTTCCTAAAGCAAAGGCAAGTGATCAATGATTATCAAAACTGAAGGAAATGATACCCCTAATTCTACAAAATAAATCAAACAAACAAAAAAAACCCTATATGCTAGCAGTCCTTTGAGAAGTTGTGGGACCTCATGTGCCCTCTATCAACCATGATCAAATATGGTTGGGCCCGATCATGTGCAAGTATGTATAGATAATCATGAACTCCCGAGTCCATAGTGCAATGGCTCATCATGTGCCGAAAACATCTTTTGCTACAGTGCCCCCTCCTCTGGCCCTTATATTCTTCAAACACCGTCTTCCATGGCAGTCCCTAAACCTTGGAAGTGGTGATATTTCTGTCCCATTTAGAGCCAGGCATTTTGCCAACCCTGATTCTGAGTGCTTTGGCCAGTGGTAGGTTTCTGCATTAACCACCACTAAAACAACACTGTCTATTGTCATTGTTCATGGCTTCCCAACAGGAACTTATGGTGAGACTCTATTGCTAGATATCATACAGGTAGATCATAAGACCTAGAAAACTTAAGCTTAAAGATTATTCCTTGTGCCTATATTTTGTAGAGGCAGAAGATGCTATGCAGCCTGATGGAAGAGAAATGTTATCAGCATTCTTACCCGACTGTGAATCCTGAGGTATTTGACATGCTTAAGACAATTGTAAGCCTTCTCAGGCATGTGTGGTATAACTGTTATGGGAATAACCAATTAGCTTCCGACTGAATTTGAACCATCTTCATGGTAGGGATCTGATTGCTGGTTCTATAAATCTGCTCAATGGCTTTTTCACCGAGGAGTTCACAGACTTTCGAGAGGGACTTACTGTTTTGTTTTGATCCATGATCATGTTGTCTAACTGCTTTCCTAAATGCTTATTTTTATATCCACAACTTAGTTTTTGAAACTATCAAAAATAATCTGCCATGCCTGGGAAAATGAGGCAGTAGGTGAAATCACTCGGTGAGCAAGCCTAATGCCCTGAGATTTATCCCCGAAACACACATAAAAAGCCATGTATGTTGATGCCCACCTGTAATACCAGTCCTCTTATGACAAGAGGGAAGGTAGAGACAGAATTTCCCATGAAAATTCACAGATCAGGATACACTGAGTATGCTACACAGCTGCGGAAACAAGAGAAACCTTAAGTAAACAAAATGAAAGGTGAGAACCACCTCTTAAACTTGTTCTCTGTCTGCATACATGCAGTGTGTTACGAGAACACCAGTAGTCACAGGCACCCATGTATACACATGGACACACATGTGCACACACACACACACACACACACACACACACACACACACACAATACACAAATAAACTTTAAAATAAATATTTTTGTATATATCATCTCTTAATGTCAAATTTTCAACATGTCAGTAAGTCAAAGCTTAAAGTACTGCCATGAAGACAGACAGACAGGCAGACAGACAGACAGACACACACACACACACACACACACACACATATACAATAGAGCACAATAAAGAATTCAGAAATAAAACTTCACAATAGAAAATTTAACAACTTTCAACAGATGTGACAACACAAATAAAGAAAAAGTAATTTTCAAGGTGCTGAGAAATAAGATAATACAAAAATACATTAATTTTAACAGATACATTATACAGTTAAAAATACATTCAAAACATACAAAATAAAAAGTAAATACAATACTGAAAGTTATATTTTGAAAACACTTAAATTGAAATTAAACACTTCACTACGGTGAAGTTAACAGTGGTTTCTTGGACATGGCATTAAAGTCACAGATAACTAAATAAGGTAAATCAGACTATATCAAAGGTGAAGATGTCTCTCCATTCACGGATACAACTGAGCATTCATGCAAAATAGATTGGGGTTAAAAAATGACACGACTTCACTTTAAAAAAAAACAGCAGTTTTTTTCTTAATTAATGACATAATCACCACAGGACAGAGAAATTTTACCTCTAGCAGAGTATTTAAAATAATTCAAAACTGATTCCCAAGAGTTATTTGCATCTCTCAATGTACTGCAGCACTGTTTAAAGTAACTGAACAGGGAAAATGAAGGATGTGTTCATCAACAGAGAAAATAGATAAACAAAAATGTATAATAATAAAACTGCTGTGGTTTGAATATAAAATGCCCTCCATAGATACATGTGTTTGACCATTTGGTCACTAACCAGTGGTCCTGTTTTGTGTTATGGGATTTTTAGAAACTTCTCTTGAAAAAGTGGGTCTCTCGGAGTCCTGTTGCCCGCTTCCTCTTACTGTCATCTGCTGCAGTGCCACCAGACACTTTCCCCACCACAGTCATATCTTCCCTGACCATGACAGACACATCCTCCTGAACTGAAATTCAAAATCAACCCTTCTACTCTGCGTTGTTTTTTTCCCAAGTATTTAGTTATAGCAGTGAGAAAAGTAACTGATATGGATATAGTTGAATATTAATCAGATATCAAAAGGAGATGCTAACATATGCTGTACTGTAATTAAATGTTAAGGACTTATGTAAGAGTCACCCTTCATTGAGGAAACATCTCTTTGAAACAGACAGAGACCACTGAAACCCACAACAAGTCAAAATGCAGAGTTCTGGATCCTAGTCCCAGTGGATGTCCCATGCCTACACTTAAAGCTCGGAGAACATTGTAAAACAGGGACAGAAAGGTTTCAAGAAATAGAAGAGGGAGTTTGAGGTGGGATGTCTTCTCCTAACATCAGAAGCTATGCCCCCAATTCCTCACCAACATGGCTGGCTACCCTGAACAAGGATTATATTAAGGAGCATGCCAAACTTCATGAGGAAAAGTCCAGGAGACCTCAACAAGAATTCTAGACAACCGAGGAAGCTGCAAATGGGAGAGGTAACCTTCTCCAGGGAAGAACACACCAAGTGGTTGTTGGCCAGCCTGAAAATGTATAAATATGTAGCTTTATATTTACTGAACAGGTTACATATATATATATATAATACATATGTAAGTAAATATACATATACATATATGTATGCAATAACCATGAAAAAAGAGGCTCTGAATTTGAAGAGAGGAAAACAGTAAGTGGGAAAATTTGGAGGGAAGAAAGGGGCAAGAAGACGTTGTTATTAATTTATAATCTCAAGAATAAAAATAAATATTTTTAAAAGATACATACTGTGTCTTTCCATTTACATGACATATCTAGAATATTTGAGTCAATCTAACAAAAAAGATCCTAGAGAGCTTTCCAGGCAATGTAGATTGGAACAAATAGAATTTAATGGGAACAGAGTAATTTCAGAGAATGCAAAAGTACAGAAAAATTGCTTTCACCGCACAATGAACATTACACTAGTCAGTGTAATGCAGAGTGTTTTGCCACAATTAATTTTTTCCAAACGTAAAATTTTGGTAGCAGACATAGAAAAAAGTTTCTGAATGTCACCCATGGATTTCTTTGGGCCACATTGATTCACAGCTCCTTTAAGAGCCCTGAGTTCATCCTCCTTTGCTCTAGGAGAACACATTTGATGAGTCCCAGCCCAAAGCAACTTCCCCACTTGAGTTTTATATCTGACACCTAGGAATTTTCAATGTCTATCCAAAAGCAACCACTCTATAAAAGTTTTCATTTCATCTTTAGGTAGTTTTATAACCCAAGCCTACTCCCACACTAATCTATAAAACCATAAGACTTCAAGGAGAGCTCCAATAATCCCTTCAAAACTTTAAAACAACTGTAATAATAAAACTTGCTTCATTAATACTTTCCAACTAAAGGAGGAATCATTTGGCCATTGTCTACAGGACTTCACCTTCCTAAAGGATATTTCTTAAACACGTCAGCATCTTTCAAATTGAATATTCTCTGGGAAATTGTCTACCTCCATCCTGGGTATAAAATCGCATCCATGTTTTTAATGTTGCTCTTGCCACTCCACAAAACGATATGTTCTTCAGATCACAAACATTGCCTTAAAAAAACGCTACATCTTCACCACACCCACAGGCATTTTAGGAAATGTCTTAAACAAGATACTGCATGATTTATGAAGTCAGTTCTTAGCCAGTTTTCCTTCGCCCATTAGCCATGAAAGCTATTTCGACTCTCTCAGATCCCTCTTCAAATTTCACTTGCTTAATGAAGCTGTTCCAAAAAGGCAGTGAATTGGGCTTCTGGGACATAACAATGAAAATTGAAAGAAACCACCAACCACGTCACTGTGGTGTAAATCATTCATCCTCCGCTGAGTACTTTTTACCCCAGCAATTTCTCAGTCTTACCTCGATCGTCAGCTCATGAAGCTCAAATTATGTCTCCATATTCATCTCCTCATCTGGGGCGCGATAATTGATATCAGTTGTTACACTTGCAATTTCTCTCACTGTAAAGACTTCCCCGCACTCCTACCTCTCTGGACCTCTGAGCTTATTTATTCAATATTATTGGGTACATTGGCCATGAGCTATATGAAAAACGGGAGTTGGAGAGGTCGTTTAATTAGGAATTTTAGCTCTAGTTTTGCTCACTCTGCAGTTATGTGCGAGTCCTTTATTGATCCCAGGTCTCCATTTTCTCATCTATTAAAAATAAGTGTAGCACAGACTCCCAAAGGTCATGTCTTCATCTCCTTGTGTACATCAAGCTTCCATTAAAGCAGCCAAAACCACATATATTCAAGTAGAAGCTCCTAGCCCCTTCCCATACTATAGGACACCTGGCTAACAGAGAGGCTCTGTCACTCTCAACAACATTTTATTTCTATCCTAAGGCTAAAATACGTGGCTCTGAATGCCACCATTTGGCTAGCTCTCTCTAAGATAAAGAGAAGGTCAAGGGTCATGTGTAGTCATTGCCTTTATGATTGTGATCTCAAAGTATTTTCTGGCTTCTTGGCCAGAAAGGGATCACATGCTCGTTGAAAGGCATATGGGAAATGTAGTCTCTACCAGAGTCCTCATGCAAAGGCATGTGGGAAATGTAGTCTACAGCAGGGTTCCAGCCCCAAGTCAGCTACTCATTTTTAAAAGATAAAGAGATGCTTATTAAGAGTGCTTAAGACTCTGTTTTTACCTAGCTTGCTAGAAAACAAGTTTGCTTAACACAAATTCCTCAATACTAGCAAGACCCAGGACCCCTGGGGTCAGCATGAAAAGTATATTCCTCACTAAGCTGCAGACCATTTGTATGTCAGAGAAACTTGCCTCCTATGAACACCCGAAAAGCACAGCAGATATATGCCTGCATGCACATAGACTCTGTTAGAGTTGGTTGTTCTACGGGAGAGAAACTTTCAATTTAATGAACTCAATTTTTCTATTGTGACAAGAACATGCTTAGACTTTTCTCTAGAGTGAAGGATTGTGTCTAGTCTTCAAAGTTGTTTGTTAAATAAGCATCTTTGGAAAGAAAATCCAGGAGCCAAGCATCATGGTACACACTTGTAATCATGGTCCTTTGGAGGCTGAGGCAGAAGGCTAATACGTTTGAGAAATGCCTGAACTATATAACAAGACCTGTTCTCGAAAACTAATGAGCGAGGAGAAAAGGAAGAATAAAAGAGAGAAGAGGGAATATTTATTGCCTAATCACAGCATGTACAGATAAACAAGGGGCACATGGGTAATTATTTTCCAGTATAGGATACTATTTAAAAAGTAAAAGGATGCTAATATTAACTAAGCTGTGGGAAGAGGCACAGGGCATGATTCATCCAGAGATTGGGATGATGACTGGCAGAGGCCCCCTGTTTCTGCCATACCTTCTAATTCTGTAGTATCTAGTATCTGATACTATACCTTTCTGCGAACCTTTTGAAGGACCAAGATGTACTAAGAATAGCCATACCTGAATGTAGACATTTACAATGCTGACAATCTGTTCCTTAACTCTAAGCCTTGGTCTCAGGGTGATGAATGAATTTAATGTGTTGTGATGTGAAAGTTATTATTTACTGAGAGGGCCCTTGACTGCAACACCAGCCACTTAACATCTAGGTTCAGATTTCCTATTAATTTGATTTCTGATCTTGAGTGTGCCACTTAACATTTAACCTCAATTTGTTTATTCTGTATAATGAGTTGCTAATGTCTTTTCCTGTGTCTCAAGTTTGACTCAAACCAAACCGCTAATTACAGTCTGAAAACTTGGTGAACTGTGGTTGCTGGACAATGTCTATGGCTGTAGGGCCTGTGTATCCAATTCTCTGGGCTCTTCCAGCTAGCTTTAGGAGATACTTTCCATGTGTTCCACAGAATAAAATAGAAAACTTCTTTGCCTTAAACCTATATATGGTTTGCTCAAATTTCAAGGTAAGTTCAACAGGAGCTAAGGGATTTATTTATTCACAACCCAATCCTACTTGGATTTATCTATAGCATATTTTTCATATCACAAGAATACTAGCTGCTGTCCTGGAGCACAGAGGAAGTGTTGAAGGTGATCTCCAGGTGGTGACTGGGGGAAGAGGCTGATTGCTCTCCTGTCAAGTTCTTGCCATCTTTAATATGAACGACCTCTCCTACGATGATTCTTTTCTTTTATCTAATTGCTTCAACAGACAATTAAAGTGTGTGAATCCCTTTGATCCCATCTTCAATAAAAACCTACAAAACACTTCCCCTACTGCATTATCCCCCTTTTATCGATGATCTTCTGTCAGTGCCACTAATTCTTAGATGCTTTCATGTTTTAATTACTTTTCGATACTGGTTCTCAAGTTATCACAAAGCTCCATATAAATGTCCCAGTGAAAGCAGGGAGGGGCCATCCCTGACTATTTGCTTCCTTCTGGTCTGCTACTTTGTACCATTTTGATCCTCGGGTACTTTTAATATCGTTATTTTTAATTAAATTTGTGTTAAATTAAAAGTAAATTATTTTCTTTAATTAAAATTATCTTAAAATTTTATTATCTTTTCCAAACTAGTCCTACAGGATCTCAGCTCCCAATACTCAACTTAAGTTGAATCTTCCAATTGTGTTTTAAGTTTTTTCCTGGATAGCTTTTCGTTAAGTTTTAGTACATTGCTAATAAACGTTCTCCTTTTACAACATTTCCACTATTATACTTTAGTTTTTATTTCATTGTTATTTTTATTCAAAGTAACAAATACGGATAGCTTGGGAACCAAAAACAACATAAGGGCTCCTGGAGAAAACCATCAATTCTGGTTTCTTTGCCTCCTTCCCTTTGCTTCTCAGTCCCCAGAGGCAAACTCTTTAACTGCTTGCATTTTGTTTCTCTAAGGCTCAACTCCAAATACTTAATTAGCACATTTATACCACTATGTCTTCTCTGTTGGACTCACACAATGATAGATGAAACTCCCTCTCACTCAAATGACTCCACTCTGCCTACACAGCTCCTTCCATTTATAGTTTTATCAGCAGTTTTCCCTCCAAACCTCTCGGCAATGACAAAAATATTTCACCCTCCATGCATTGGTCCATATGAATGGGTTGACGCTCTTGTCAAGACCACAGGATGGACTGGAAAGCTGCCTCTCTTTGGTGAGCTGTCCCCCTCCACTCTCTCAATGGTATATACACTTCCAATGATAGCACGGTCCGCCATTTTACTCTCTCCTGTAGTCTTAGTTCAGTCTCCTGTTGTTCTTCTCTAGACTGATTCTGAAAGATAAATAGCAGTGATAATTGTTAAGGTATGTTAACGATGTAGGTAATAAACTGTGATTCAGTTTCCATTTTGGGTACCATGTTCTCCCCTTAAATATAATATTCATTGAAATACTTCCATTGGATTTTTTTAAACTTCTTAGCAGGCATTTATATTTTGTTCCTCTTCCCTTCCTCCAAGAGAAGTATCTTCCTTATTCTATAACATGAACTAATTGTTTCCTAACCTAGTAAATAGATTTCCCTTTACCACCAGCTGCTTTGATTCCTTGGTTTCTTCCATCATTGTTATTTGTATGATGTAGTAAGGGATGGCACACATGTGCCCATACACATACACACACACACACACACACACACACACACACACACACACACACACCAGCCACAGTGCTAGTGTTGAGATCTGAGCTCAACTTTGTGTAGTTGGTTCTCCCCTTCCATCGTTCCATGGGTTTGGGGATAGAATTCACATAATCAAACTTGTGTGACATCTCTCCAGTCTCTGAATCCTGTGTTCTATGTCTCTTATGTATTCTCCATTAGCTTGTTCTCTCACTTTTCTGGGGCCTATCCTCAATCAACTCCTTAAGAAAGGGTACCTCAAGACCTCAGTGAGTTGGAAAATGGTTTAGTTCTACATCTAAGACATCGATGTACCAGTTTGCATCTGAAAGTATACAGTGCTATTGGTGAAATGTGTAATCACACAGTTGGGTTGGCAATTGTGTGGGCCTACTCATGGGCAAGACCTAAGTTCCTTTGATCTCTATGAAATTCCATTGTGATGCCACTACTGTTTCTTTATGCATTCTTCATACTTAACACTGTCTGGGTTGTGTCAACCAGAACAAATGTTCTTATTCAATGATGGGAACTATTCTTCTGATTTTATCTGCTCTAAAAGTTTCATAGATGCCATCTTCTTTCTAGCCTGAAACTTTACATTGCGCTCCAACACACTATACAGTCTGTTCTTATAGAAAATTTCATCACCTCCCATGGCCAAAACCTCACCCATATTCTGATGACTCATGCCTTTATATATCAAGCTTATAACTACCTCTGTATCTATAGATGTGCAGATCTACACATTCAATTCTATATTAAACCTACCTATTAAATTTTAAGTCATCTCAAATTCAGAAAAGTCCAAATAAAAGTCTCAATTTCCCTAAAGAAGTCGGACTCTCCCTCCCGTAGCTGTCAACTACCAATAGCTCCTTTGAAGGGGTAAAGCCTACGAACCCCCATCTCATCCATTCTTCAATTTTGATTGGCTTTTCCTGGTGCAGGGAACCTGGCTAATGAACATTGTGTGCAACAGCCATGCATTGTCCAGAAGTCAACATTTCATAGCTTTCCTTCTTACCTACCCTGAAGTTCCCTGAGCCTTGGACTGTGGGCAGTTGGTACAAAAACCCCACAGACAGATTAGCACTCAGAGTTATTTGTACTAGGGAGTTTGACCAGTTATATGGCCACTGGTAGGTTAGTCATGCCCAAGTAGATGGCCTCACCCCCAATTGCCAGTACTGACCAAATGTTCCACTCATTATACTATCAATAACATTATTTTTTTAAATTACATGTAATTGGCAGGAAGATGGTGGGTTGTTATTTTATCACATCAACAGGAGAGGAAAATAGAATACCTTCTTTCTTCCCATTATGCCTACCCTCAAGTATTTTGTTGCACCAATGAAAAATGAGAACAATACAGTCCCTACATGTTGTCCTTAATAATCCTATATCTTAATTTTTTCAGCTACAAAAGAAAAATAATAAGTTATTTTCCTCTAAGAGGCTTACTTCTGTGTGAAATAAGACATCCAAATTCATCTCCTATTTTTTAACTACCATTTTAGAATACTGCACACAATCAGGAAAGTATGGTGTTGGTGTACATCTTGGAAAATTTCAAAAAGGAGGCATCTACACTCCTGAGTAAAGAAATCCCTCAGATAATCCCTCTAAGCCTCAGCACAGTTAGCATGGGTCCTAGATCTGCCTGTTGTCCTCTTCATCAGAGTACAGGTTTAACTGAATACCTCCTTAAGCAAAATACGTATTTAATACGTCATTTCGTTGTGAACAAAAGTTGTTAAAATTCAAATTATTTAATGTTTGATGTTTTTTAAAAATATATTTGGGCATGGTAGTACAAAATTGTAATCTCGTACCCAAAAGCTGATGCATGACGATCAGGTGTTCAAAACCAGCATTGGTCATACAGCAAGTTCAAGGCCAAGTTGAAAGAAAGGAAATTTATCATATTGAACAGAAAATACATAAGTAAATAATAAAAAAATATAAAAAATTTAGGCAAAAATGGGAAAAAATTTTAGGCAACTTACAATGGGAAAAGCAAATATTATTTCACTTGGAGTAAAAGAACTAAAAAAATTATCAAAAGTCATTATATTACTGCTATATGAACGATGGACTTACATGGAAAAACCAAACATCACCTGAATCACAAAAGCATGTGATCACTTCAAATGTGAATAGATACTTAGCTTCACTAAAGGCCAAATGAAGAAGAGTTACAACATAGAGCTACAGCGTATAATAACACAACGGTATATTCTGAAAACATTGGAAAGCAAGTTACAATCACACACTGTTAGCATGATTTTGAAAATGAGACTTTCTTAAAGAACTAATTCATAAATGTATACCAAATCTATTGTTTTCTATACCATTTAAATTAAAAGATTCACTTTAAGAAAATTATCCTACGGAATTATGAAATGTTGACTTAAATTATGACTGATTTAAATATGACAGTGTTTGTGTGGCCTTGTCAGAAAACAACACAAAAGAGGGGGTGAGAAGATTGTAACAACCAAAATTCCTGGAAGTTTGCTGGGAAAGGCTCTCCTACAATAGACAACATGAACTAGAGCAGAAAAATAGCCATATCAGTGGAGATGTTGACACAAAAAGGGGAAATTTCATGGGGTTCCACTCAAAGTTAAAGAGCTACAGGCAATTAACACTGCAGAAAAATGGAGAATTCGTCTCTCCCAGAGATGAGCTCCCTTACTTGCTGTCCAACATGGAGTTGTCAGCCTTGAAACCATACACATGTAAACAACAAATATAGGCTCAAATAGTATGTTGTACATCTATGTATGTTGTTTTTACATATATTTGTGGATATACATACTTGTGCGTGTAACAATAATATCAAAGAAAAGGAGGCTGTCAACTTAAGAGTGTGGGGAGCATGAGAGGGTGAAGTGGTAGTTTCTGGAAATGTCAGGTTATACAGACTCATGTAGTATTTTACTGATACAGACTCAGGTCATGAGGTGGCCTTACATGTTGTTTTACTCAGGCAAGACCCATGGGAGGACAAATGATGTATATAAGCAAGCACGTTGTCACTGTCTGTTGTGAGTGACAACAGACAGTGACAACGTGCTTGCTTATATACATAGCTTCGAAACTCTTTATTGGTTTCATATCCTCATTCCCACTGATCTTCACTTCACTGAGAGGCATGGCAGAGAACTTCTCCTGGTGTCTTGGCTGGTCCTGGTTGCTCCCACTGACTTGTGCTGATTTGGTGAAGGGCTGGCAGTCTCTGCTAGATCATGCCACTGCTGCTTATCCATGTTTGCTATCCTGCCACTACTGAACTAGAATGCTGGTATCTTGACAAACAGAGATTGTAATTACCCCAAGAAACTACTTCCAAACAATTCCACATTGCCTTGTCCTAATTACCATCCATTCTCCCCTATCTTTGGATGATGGGTTAGAAGTTGGGTCAAAGCATTTGAGAACCATTATTAAAAGTAGGTTTTAAAAATCTAAGGCTACAGGAGATGTTTGAGCGAGGTTAGTCGAGAGGAGCTGGAGGGAGAGAAATAGAGGATGGAAAAATGATATACTCCATTTAATTAAAAACATTTAAAAGAAGAAAATGTTTAGATCAAACTATTTTTATATATTTTGTAGAATTTTAGAAATTAAAGAGAGTCACAAAATGGAGTAATTCACAGCCCCTTAAAAAGAAAGTGAGATGATCCCGGCCCGCAGCAGCTCTCTGCTCCCAGACCCGGTGAGAGAGAGACCCAACCGCCTGGTCAGGTGGGCACTCCTGAGGCTGCAGAGCAGAAGAGACCACCAACACTGCTCACCCCTGCCCACATCCCTGGCCCAAGAGGAAACTGTATAAGGCCTCTGGGCTCCCGTGGGGGAGGGCCCAGGAGCGGCAGGACCCCTGCCAGAGACACCGCCGGACCCTGAAGGAAACAGACCGGATAAACAGTTCTCTGCACCCAAATCCCGTGGGAGGGAGAGCTAAACCTTCAGAGAGGCAGACAAGCCTGGGAAACCAGAAGAGACTGCTCCCTGCACACACATCTCGGACGCCAGAGGAAAAAGCCAAAGACCATCTGGAATCCTGGTGCACTGAAGCTCCCGGAAGGGGCGGCACAGGTCTTCCTGGTTGCTGCCGCTGCAGAGAGCCCCTGGACAGCACCCCACGAGCAAACCTGAGCCTCGGGACCACAGGTAAGACCAAATTTTCTGCTGCAAGAAAGCTGCCTGGTGAACTCAAGACACAGGCCCACAGGAACAGCTGAAGACCTGTAGAGAGGAAAAACTACACACCCGAAAGCAGAACACTCTGTCCCCATAACTGACTGAAAGAGAGGAAAACAGGTCTACAGCACTCCTGACACACAGGCTTATAGGACAGTCTAGCCACTGTCAGAAATAGCAGAACAAAGTAACACTAGAGATAATCTGATGGCGAGAGGCAAGCGCAGGAACCCAAGCAACAGAAACCAAGACTACATGCCATCATCGGAGCCCAATTCTCCCACCAAAACAAACATGGAATATCCAAACACACCAGAAAAGCAAGATCTAGTTTCAAAATCATATTTGATCATGATGCTGGAGGACTTCAAGAAAGACCTGAACACACTTAGGGAAGCACAGGAAAACATTAATAAACAAGTAAAAGCCTACAGAGAGGAATCGCAAAAATCCCTGAAAGAATTCCAGGAAAACACAATCAAACAGTTGAAGGAATTAAAAATGGAAATAGAAGCAATCAAGAAAGAACACATGGAAACAACCCTGGATATAGAAAACCAAAAGAAGAGACAAGGAGCTGTAGATACAAGCTTCACCAACAGAATACAAGAGATGGAAGAGAGAATCTCAGGAGCAGAAGATTCCATAGAAATCATTGACTCAACTGTCAAAGATAATGTAAAGCGGAAAAAGCTACTGGTCCAAAACGTACAGGAAATCCAGGACTCAATGAGAAGATCAAACCTAAGGATAATAGGTATAGAAGAGAGTGAAGACTCCCAGCTCAAAGGACCAGTAAATATCTTCAACAAAATCATAGAAGAAAACTTCCCTAACCTAAAAAAAGAGATACCCATAGGCATACAAGAAGCCTACAGAACTCCAAATAGATTGGACCAGAAAAGAAACACCTCCCGTCACATAATTGTCAAAACACCAAACGCACAAAATAAAGAAAGAATATTAAAAGCAGTAAGGGAAAAAGGTCAAGTAACATATAAAGGGAGACCTATCAGAATCACACCAGACTTCTCGCCAGAAACTATGAAGGCCAGAAGATCCTGGACTGATGTCATACAGACCCTAAGAGAACACAAATGCCAGCCCAGATTACTGTATCCAGCAAAACTCTCAATTAACATTGATGAAGAAAGCAAGATATTCCATGACAAAACCAAATTTACACAATATCTTTCTACAAATCCAGCACTACAAAGGATAATAAATGGTAAAGCCCAACATAAGGAGGCAAGCTATACCCTAGAAGAAGCAAGAAACTAATCATCTTGGCAATAAAACAAAGAGAATGAAAGCACACAAACATAACCTCACATCCAAATATGAATATAACGGGAAGCAATAATCACTATTCCTTAATATCTCTCAATATCAATGGCCTCAACTCCCCAATAAAAAGACATAGATTAACAAACTGGATACGCAACGAGGACCCTGCATTCTGCTGCCTACAGGAAACACACCTCAGAGACAAAGACAGACACTACCTCAGAGTGAAAGGCTGGAAAACAACTTTCCAAGCAAATGGTCAGAAGAAGCAAGCTGGAGTAGCCATTCTAATATCAAATAAAATCAATTTCCAACTAAAAGTCTTCAAAAAAGATAAGGAAGGACACTTCATATTCATCAAAGGAAAAATCAACCAAGATGAACTCTCAATCCTAAATATCTATGCCCCAAATACAAGGGCACCTACATACGTAAAAGAAACCTTACTAAAGCTCAAAACACACATTGCACCTCACACAATAATAGTGGGAGATTTCAACACCCCACTCTCATCAATGGACAGATCATGGAAACAGAAATTAAACAGTGATGTAGACAGACTAAGAGAAGTCATGAGCCAAATGGACTTAACGAATATTTATAGAACATTCTATCCTAAAGCAAAAGGATATACCTTCTTCTCAGCTCCTCATGGTACTTTCTCCAAAATTGACCATATAATTGGTCAAAAAACGGGCCTCAACAGGTACAGAAAGATAGAAATAATCCCATGCGTGCTATCGGACCACCACGGCCTAAAACTGGTCTTCAATAACAATAAGGGAAGAATGCCCACATATACGTGGAAATTGAACAATGCTCTACTCAATGATAACCTGGTCAAGGAAGAAATAAAGAAAGAAATTAAAAACTTTTTAGAATTTAATGAAAATGAAGATACAACATACTCAAACTTATGGGACACAATGAAAGCTGTGCTAAGAGGAAAACTCATAGCGCTGAGTGCCTGCAGAAAGAAACAGGAAAGAGCATATGTCAGCAGCTTGACAGCACACCTAAAAGCTCTAGAACAAAAAGAAGCAAATACACCCAGGTGGAGTAGAAGGCAGGAAATAATCAAACTCAGAGCTGAAATCAACCAAGTAGAAACAAAAAGGACCATAGAAAGAATCAACAGAACCAAAAGTTGGTTCTTTGAGAAAATCAACAAGATAGATAAACCCTTAGCCAGACTAACGAGAGGACACAGAGAGTGTGTCCAAATTAACAAAATCAGAAATGAAAAGGGAGACATAACTACAGATTCGGAGGAAATTCAAAAAAATCATCAGATCTTACTATAAAAACCTATATTCAACAAAATTTGAAAATCTTCAGGAAATGGACAATTTCCTAGACAGATACCAGGTATCGAAGTTAAATCAGGAACAGATAAACCAGTTAAACAACCCCATAACTCCTAAGGAAATAGAAGCAGTCATTAAAGGTCTCCCAACCAAAAAGAGCCCAGGTCCAGACGGGTTTAGTGCAGAATTCTATCAAACCTTCATAGAAGACCTCATACCAATATTATCCAAACTATTCCACAAAATTGAAACAGATGGAGCCCTACCGAATTCCTTCTACGAAGCCACAATTACTCTTATACCTAAACCACACAAAGACACAACAAAGAAAGAGAACTTCAAACCAATTTCCCTTATGAATATCGACGCAAAAATACTCAATAAAATTCTGGCAAACCGAATTCAAGAGCACATCAAAACAATCATCCACCATGATCAAGTAGGCTTCATCCCAGGCATGCAGGGATGGTTTAATATACGGAAAACCATCAACGTGATCCATTATATAAACAAACTGAAAGAACAGAACCACATGATCATTTCATTAGATGCTGAGAAAGCATTTGACAAAATTCAACACCCCTTCATGATAAAAGTCCTGGAAAGAATAGGAATTCAAGGCCCATACCTAAACATAGTAAAAGCCATATACAGCAAACCAGTTGCTAACATTAAACTAAATGGAGAGAAACTTGAAGCAATCCCACTAAAATCAGGGACTAGACAAGGCTGCCCACTCTCTCCCTACTTATTCAATATAGTTCTTGAAGTTCTAGCCAGAGCAATCAGACAACAAAAGGAGATCAAAGGGATACAGATCGGAAAAGAAGAGGTCAAAATATCACTATTTGCAGATGATATGATAGTATATTTAAGTGATCCCAAAAGTTCCACCAGAGAACTACTAAAACTGATAAACAACTTCAGCAAAGTGGCTGGGTATAAAATTAACTCAAATCAATCAGTAGCCTTCCTCTACACAAAAGAGAAACAAGCCGAGAAAGAAATTAGGAAAACGACACCCTTCATAATAGACCCAAATAATATAAAGTACCTCGGTGTGACTTTAACCAAGCAAGTAAAAGATCTGTACAATAAGAACTTCAAGACACTGAGGAAAGAAATTGAAGAAGACCTCAGAAGATGGAAAGATCTCCCATGCTCATGGATTGGCAGGATTAATATGGTAAAAATGGCCATTTTACCAAAAGCAATCTACAGATTCAATGCAATTCCCATCAAAATACCAATCCAATTCTTCAAAGAGTTAGACAGAACAATTTGCAAATTCATCTGGAATAACAAAAAACCCAGGATAGCTAAAGCTATCCTCAACAATAAAAGGACTTCAGGGGGAATCACTATCCCTGAACTCAAGCAGTATTACAGAGCAATAGTGATAAAAACTGCATGGTATTGGTACAGAGACAGACAGATAGACCAATGGAATAGAATTGAAGACCCAGAAATGAACCCACACACCTATGGTCACTTGATTTTTGACAAAGGAGCCAAAACCATCCAATGGAAAAAAGATAGCATTTTCAGCAAATGGTGCTGGTTCAACTGGAGGGCAACATGTAGAAGAATGCAGATCGATCCATGCTTATCACCCTGTACAAAGCTTAAGTCCAAGTGGATCAAGGCCCTCCACATCAAACCAGACACACTCAAACTAATAGAAGAAAAACTAGGGAAGCATCTGGAACACATGGCCACTGGAAAAAATTTCCTGAACAAAACACCAATGGCTTATGCTCTAAGATCAAGAATCGACAAATGGGATCTCATAAAACTGGAAAGCTTCTGTAAGGCAAAGGACACTGTGGTTAGGAGAAAACGGCAACCAACAGATTGGGAAAAGATCTTTACCAATCCTACAACAGATAGAGGCCTTATTTCCAAAATATACAAAGAACTCAAGAAGTTAGACCGCAGGGAAACAAATAACACTATTAAAAAATGGGGTTCAGAGCTAAACAAAGAATTCACAGCTGAGGAATGCCGAATGGCGGAGAAACACCTAAAGAAATGTTCAACATCTTTAGTCCTAAGGGAAATGCAAATCAAAACAACCCTGAGATTTCACCTCACACCAGTGCGATTTGCTAAGATCAAAAACTCAGGTGACAGCAGATGCTGGCGAGGATGTGGAGAAAGAGGAACACTCCTCCATTGTTGGTGGGATTGCAGACTGGTAAAACCATTCTGGAAATCAGTCTGGAGGTTCCTCAGAAAATTGGACATTGAACTGCCTGAGGATCCAGCTATACCTCTCTTGGGCATATACCCAAAAGATGCCTCAACATATAAAAGAGACACGTGCTCCACTATGTTCATCGCAGCCTTATTTATAATAGCCAGAAAATGGAAAGAACCGAGATGCCCTTCAACAGAGGAATGGATACAGAAAATGTGGTACATCTACACAATGGAATATTACTCAGCTATCAAAAACAACGACTTTATGAAATTCGTAGGCAAATGGTTGGAACTGGAAAATATCATCCTGAGTGAGCTAACCCAATCACAGAAAGACATACATGGTATGCACTCATTGATAAGTGGCTATTAGCCCAAATGCTTGAATTACCCTAGATCCCTAGAACAAACGAAACTCAAGACGGATGATCAAAATGTGAATGCTTCACTCCTTCTTTAAATGAGGAAAAAGAATACCCTTGGCAGGGAAGGGAGAGGCAAAGATTAAAACAGAGACTGAAGGAACACCCATTCAGAGCCTGCCCCACATGTGGCCCATACATATACAGCCACCCAATTAGACAAGATGGATGAAGCAAAGAAGTGCAGACCGACAGGAGCCGGATGTAGATCACTCCTGAGAGACACAGCCAGATTACAGCAAATATAGAGGCGAATGCCAGCAGCAAACCACTGAACTGAGAATAGGTCCCCTTTTGAAGGAATCAGAGAAAGAACTGGAAGAGCTTGAAGGGGCTCGAGACCCCAAAAGTACAACAATGCCAAGCAACCAGAGCTTCCAGGGACTAAGCCACTACCTAAAGACTATATATGGACTGACCCTGGACTCTGACCCCATAGGTAGCAATGAATATCCTAGTAAGAGCACCAGTGGAAGGGGACGCCCTGGGTCCTGCTAAGACTGAACCCCCAGTGAACTAGTCTATGGGGGGAGGGCGGCAATGGGGGGAGGGTTGGGAGGGGAACACCCATAAGGAAGGGGAGGGGGGAGGGGGATGTTTGCCCGGAAACCGGGAAAGGGAATAACACTGGAAATGTATATAAGAAATACTCAAGTTAATAAAAAAAAAATAAAAAAAAAATTAAAAAAAAAAAAAAGAAAGTGAGATAAGTCTATATACCAACATGGAAAGGCTAAAGTGCCTTATTAAACTATAAAAGAAAATTACTGATAACTGCATGAATTTCACATCCATTGTGTTTTAAAAAGAGGGAGAAACAGAATAAAGCACACGTTACACTATTCTATTTGATGAAGTGTCCAGAAACAGTAAGGCTAGAGAGACACACACATTCACCATTTCTTGTTACAGGAGAAAGCACAGAGACTGATTGTTGCTGGCCAAGGACATCTCTTTGAAGGGATGGGAAGGTTTAACATGGAATGGCAGTAAGCGTTGATCAGCTGACACATAGTAGGAAATTCATGACACATAGTAGGAAATTCATGACTAATGGTATGAAATTCATACCTCAATACAGCTGGTGCTCTTAAAGCAATCATCAGATCATTACAACAATTTTGTTTGTATGTTTTGTTTGTCTATTCAAATTACCACATAGTCTGCCTTGGGACATCTCAACATTGCTTAAAGTTCTACTAGTAAATATTAATTTTTTAGTCAGAGCAATTTATAGATAGGATAACCATGGAGAAACATGCCATCCAGAAAGCTGAAGCAAGGAAATCATAAGTTCAGCTTGGACTGCATACTGAATTTGAGACTAACATGAGCTATCTAGAAAGACTCCACTTCAAAACACAAACAAATGACAGAAACCACTAAATCTACACATTATCTTTCAGTATCTTGAAATGGACATGGTTTTCCTACCTACCACTATCCCTAAAATCCAACTCAATTTCATATACTCTCAACCATAGATGAGAGATTGGGACATGTTTCCAATGTAGACACAGGGAGAGTAGGTCATCTCTATGCTATGGAATACAATACAACAAAAATTGCCACTAACACAGAATACTACTTCAAGTACTTAAATAAATCCACATGCTTAATCCACACAGCTTCTCAGTCCAACCACTGTGCATTTGATGGAAACCATGGAGTTGGTGAATGAGAATCAGACACTGAATCCAAGGAGTCATACTTCAGAACCGGGGTAATGAAACCAATATCAAACACCTATACCCAGGATACGGCTGTATTATCTACATACAAATCAGTTCTTTTCTGTTCTTTTCTAGCTATCTTTACTTACTTGAATAAAACACAACTTACATTCTAATATGTACATTTGAAGTGTGTGTGTAATACTTATACACATAACATTTTGACAGTTTATATGTACACACACACACGCGCGCGCACGCGCGCGCGCACGCACACACACACTCTTTCCATGTGCCACATCAATCCTGATTATCTTCTTTCTCTGAAATGTAACAAGAAGGTGCTTAGGCAATATTTCTTGAATTACAATTGATGCTTTCTCTAAACGTTTTTAACATTGAATTTGTTTATTTCTTTGGGACATACACAAATGTCATAGCACATTATCAGAGGACAACTTGGTGCAGGTCGGTTCTTTCCTTCCCGTGGAATAAGCTACGGTCATCGATCTTGGAAACAATATTTATCGCCGAACTGTTTCATCAGCTCTGTGCTGCTTTCAGTGTTTCTCTCCTCAGTCCAAACTAGCCAATACCTTTTGGAAACCATCTTTCCAAACAGCAGCAGAAGGGCACAATAAAAGAGGCAAATGCCCTCTTTTCTTTCAAGTTTTATCACATCAGAAAACCAGACTCAGGAGGGGCTGTGCACAATAGGAGATTAGAACCCATCACAATTCAGTCAATTTTATACACTCACTTTCAAGTAATTACAATGCTTTCTTTTCTGGTTGTCTTTGACAACAAGGGGAAAGCAGGCTTTTGGATGCAATGGTTTTGTGTAATATCTCATCTATTTTGTTTTGTAAATACTAGGGGAGCTTTGGCCAATTCGTCACATCGCTGGATTTTAACTTTGCTTACAAATATTGCTATTCAACTCCTGCTCAAGGTGTTCTAATTTTCTGTGAGCACACTAAAATCAAAAAAGAAAAAAAAGTAAGTAAAAGCAATTATTCAGGCAAGCTCTCAAAGTGGTTTATCATATGTCATATCGACATGGTGTGCTCCCACACAGCTGCACAGAGACAGCATGCTAGCGCTGAAAACAAGATGGGGAGAAACCCACTTAGAGCTCACCTCAAGGTGAGGGGAACAAATCTGCTCACTCACACCTTGCTATTTCCTTAAAGTGGTACCGATTCTTCTATGTCCTGTATATCGTTTATTAAAGGTTACAAACATTCATTTCATAAAATGAGGCAGTAACATGGATTCCATGGGCCTTCAATTTAGAAAAAAAAAAAAACCCACTCTATTAAACAACTCGTATAATCTCAAAGGAATTAAAACCTCAGTGTGCGCTGGCCGACTTCCACCCTTATTTTGCGTTATGTATATCCCTCCTTGCTTTTTGTCACACTTCCTCCAAAGAGCTGGGTTCGCGATTCAATTTAAAAACCGTCATTTTCAAATAGCTTCATTTATTAGTTTTGAAATTAAGCTCTCTTAGCTCCTGACATGTCAATGTTAAAGTACTCAAATATACATGAAAAAGTTATTATCTTATTCTTCTGCGGTGTTTAAAAATTAATAATAGCAAAAATCCAATTTTCTATTGGCCACATTGTAGAATCAGTCAGTAAATTGAATCAAGTTTTAGGTTCCGGTATTGTTAGTCATTTTATCCCCCTTTGAAATTAGACCCAATATTCATAGCCCACTGATGGATGCTATTAAGGCTTGCATGATAAACTCCATCTCACAGCTCGGTACCAACAGTGTTGGAAATATCATGTCAAGCAATTCAAATGAGGGGTCTCTTCAGGGTAAAACTTTTCTTGAGGAATATAGATGTCTGAAAACCTCAGTTTCCATGTTGGAACATTAATAGAGGCATTTCTGCTGCGTTTTGTGTCTTGTTATGTTTTGTGTCTCTGTTTTTGTTTAGCTATTTCTTTTTATATTTTGGGATTATAATAATTACATCATGGTTTTCCTCCTCTAAACCAGTGGTTCTCAACCTGTGGGTTGTGACCCTTCTGGGGGTAGAACTACCCTTTCAGAGGAGTCATATATGGGGCATCCTGCATACAGGACTTTTACATTACAATTCACAACAGTAGCAAAATTACAGTTATGAAGCATCAATTAAATAATCATATGGTTATGGGCACCACAAAATGAGGTGCTTAATTAAAGAGACACAGCAGTAGGAAGGTTGAAAATACTATAAAACCATCCCAGGTATGCCTTTCTGTTCTCCTCCAAATCCAAAACCTCGATTTTCATTAACTGCAGTTATTTACATATTTATAAAGACATGTATTCATAAATGCACTTTCATACTGTGCTTCTGACTTTAGCTTCTATAAAAATCACTCTTAGAATCTCTGTTAGAAAACTGAGGACAACCGAGTGTTGCATGTACAACTTGTCCATACCTCCTGATTGGCATTTACTTGGAAAGTGGACTGTGTTTTCACATATGTCACCCTACAGGAAAGCTAATGTATATAATCTTATCTGTGTAGGTCATAACCAAGTCAGGATGTGGAGGCTGGAGAGGCGTCGCTGTTGTAAGGACCTGCATTTGGATCTCGTACCTATGTCTAAAAGCTTGCAAATGCTTATGACCTCAGCTCCAGACAATCTGATATCCTATTTGGACTCCAAGACACATGTATGCAGATATACAGATACATATACATTTAAATACCCCCCCAAAACCAAAGCCAAACAAACAAAACCACCAACAGCCCAGGGGATTGAAAGACGGTGCCTCAGCAGTTCAGGTCACAGGCTGATCTTCCAGTGTCTAGAGTTTTGTTTCCAGCACTCACATTTAACAGTTCACAACTATACCCTTAACTCCAGTCCCCTAGACAATGTAACACCTTCTTTTGGGTTTTGCAGGCAACTATACACAACTGCACACACACACAAGCATCCACCTACACCCCCACACACACATAAATAAATAAATAAATAAATAAATAAATAAATAAATAAATAAATAAATAAATAAATATTTTTATAAAAAAGGCAGGATCTGAGGCTTTTATATTTTCCTCTAACATGTAAAATGTCCGATTCCACTTTGTCTCTTTGTATTACAACATACATCCTAGTACATATTAAGTATGTACTAGAAACAACAGAAGGGAGGGAGGGAGGGAGATAGGGAGAGAGGGAGGGAGAGGAAATTCTTAGAACTTACTGCAAGTGTCACATACAAGAACTCTGGGTTACTGTCATTTTATCATTTGTGTGCACAGACTGACTGGCCTTATTATATCATCAACCGCAGCAAAAGACTGTGCTCCTCACACACGTGCCTCTGTTACTCTCGATTGAACAATTCCCCCGTTAAGACCAGAGGACTCTGAAAGGAAGGCAGGCCCCACTTTGGTTATGATTTGTTTTGTTCTGTTTTGCTGTGATGTGTTTTGTGTTCCTGTGGTTTTGGGCAAAAAGAACCATAGCTGCTAACCCAGTAGAGCTCACAGGGAAGTAAAAGGTTCCATTCTGATTGTTTTAAAACCATATTTCTCGGGGCTGGAGAGATGGCTCAGTGGTTAAGAGCACTGACTGCCCTTCCAGAGGTCCTAAGTTCAATTCTCTGAGTTCACATGGTGGCTCACAACCATCTGTAATGAGATCTGATGCCCTCTTCTGGTGTCTGAAGATAGCTACAATGTACTCATTTAAAATAAAATCAATCTTAAAACAAAAAACAAAAAACACCATATCTCTCACTTTTCAATTTTCACATTCACTCAAACTTGCAAATTCTCTAGGAAACCAGGCCAGTGGGTCATCTACATAAATGTCACAAAGAAAGAGTAAATAAGAAAACACATGGAATACTCACATTCTTTGTCTTCCTACAAATTCGTATTGCTGCTTTGATCCTTTCACAGAACCTTCCCTCAAGTTTAGAACGTGTTTTAAAGTTACATTTAAAAAAGACTTCTCTGTAAAATAGCTTGACAAGATGTGATTGGTGAGGGGTGATTACTAAGTTTTATTAAAAATGAGAAAAAAATAACCATTTTATGTGTATGAAGATCCACTTGTGAGGAATATGTGCTGAGTCTCTCTCTCTCTCTCTCTCTCTCTCTCTCTCTCTCTCTCTCTCTCTCTCTCTCTGTGTGTGTGTGTGTGTGTGTGTGTGTGTGAGAGAGAGAGAGAGAGAGAGAGAGAGAGAGAGAGTCAGGATGACAGAGAGAGGGAGATGTATAATATATATATATATATATATATCCTACTGTCCAGACAAATTAGACTATAGTCATCAAATTTTGAAAGTAACAATTAGATTTACATAGAAGGATACTTGTAGAAGAGAATGTAACCAGTTTCCCAGTTTCATTTGGGAGAACACGTGAATGAAACATACTTATTAAACCTGAACCCTAGGGAGCTCAGGAGAAAGAGACATGGCCATTTTAACTGTGGTGAGTTTGGTGGCAGCTTTGCACGTCTCTTGGTGGCAAAAGTAGGACCCAGAAACTCAGCCTAAAACTCCAACCATCATGAGAGATCTAGTTCCCAACCACAGGGGATTGGGGATCAAGTTTGTCTTGGAAAATGAAATTTGGAGGATGCCTAATATACATCCAATCAAGGTACTAACCAGATAGCATTTCTGGATAATTGCAAGTGATACTTAAAACCTTAGGGTTTGATCACTTGTAGATAAATCTCCCTAAGAAAATGACCCACAGACTGAGCTTTTGTTTATTCTAGCATTAGACATCCAGAGGGCCAGGAATCAAAAAGCAACTGGGAGGTGTCTTAATTGGGGTCATCCTATAAGCAGAAACTAAGTCCAGTTTTTAAGTAGAGGGCATTTGTTTATGATGATCTCTGCACATACTAGTAGGAAGGAAAGCACCAGACAGGCAATAAAACACACGTGTGCGCGCGCGTGCACACACACACACACACACACACACACACACACACACACACATCTTTAGCATGGTCATTACTGCAGAGCAGAAACAGACAGGTCACAGAGATTGTCTGCTTTAAGGTTATCCCTAGAAAGGAAAGGCAAGCCAGGGGAGTTAGACTCCAATTACAGCCAGCATTTTAGATACTACTTAAAATTTATTCTTGAAAAATTTCATATGCATACATAATGTATCTTGTTCACACCAGCATTCATTCTATTCCTGCCCACTTCTACATCCATCAACACAACTCCATTTCAGTTTCATGCCTTTTTTTTTCTTCTGTCTTGTAATATAACTCACTGGGTACAGATGTGCTCCACACATGTACATAGTGTGGCGCCAGCCACTCGGACATGGGCAACCAACCAATGAACGCAACCCTAAAGAAAAATAACCCTCTCTCCTTCAACTGCCAACAGTTCCCCAGACACACGCAGCTATTCAGTTAAAAAAAAAAAACCTCCAAAGTATCGATTGTGTTCCTAAACTCGTTTCACCTATTTCTTTTTGAAACATTTTCTTCACTATTTCAAAAGTAAGTGTAGTTCCTCCTTTTGAATTCTTGAGGGCATGCAGAAGAAACAGGGGAAAGATTTATCTGCTAGAAAATAAATAGGTGGGCAAGATTTATTCATCAATTCACCTTCATGTGCATAACCTTCTGTGACTTTACCACAGAAAAGACCTCAGACAGCAAGAAAATTTTGCTCTGTGAAAAATGCCTTTGGCATGAGTACTTAGGATGCATATACTGAAGTAGTCCTTGTAGGGAACTCAGAAAACAACTTGCCATTCCTTCATTGCCATTTGGACTCACAGGAAGTTACCTCAAAATAACTCTACTACTCAAAAGACGTTAATAGCAGATATTTGAATATTAGACATTTGCTTTGTAGGTTTTTGTCATGAAAAAAGAATCATGTCTGATGATTGATGAGAATGAGAGTTTCCTCAGATTGTAAGGATCATTTAAAAGTAGGAGAGGAAAAGGAAAACTGAAAAGTAAATTAAACGTCACAAGAAAAGCGTTGTCACCTCGGATTTAATAATCACATTGTGGAAAGGGAAACGCCAGGTAATCGTGAATATGTAGATATGTAAAAATACTATTCTGTAACATCAGAGATGTATAACTAGAACTCTGAGAGCTGAAAAAAAAAGGAACATCCCACAATAACCACAATGATCTCCAAGAGACCAATCAATTCTGCACACACAGTCTGCTCTCAGCAGCCCATTAGATGTATGTGGTTAGAAATTCCCAAACTGAGAACAGTGCTGCGTTCAGTTTTACTCAATGATGCTATGCAGAGATTATCTTCTTATGCTTCATTTTATTTATAAAGCATACAGTGCTTTAACACTGGACGTGGCTCTGTGTGCTGTTGGTGCATTCCTTTTAAACAGTCCCCTCAGTGGGCAAAGCTTTTCTGATTATTTCCTGTTTCACACAGATAAAAACCCACTCTCGGTTTCTCAGCCTCCACAGAACTCATTCAAGAATGCACAGCACAAAGACTCATCTCTCAACTTCATCCTGGCGTTTCTACTCTAATGTACATCAGTGGAGTGATGACACACAGGGTCATATTTCATCAGCACATGTCTTTCCCCTAATGTATTGGGCTTCATGCCATCACTTTTAGACTGACATAAAACTCCCGGTGAGTGAAAACTCATAAATAATATTACAATTAAAAATAAAAGATTACTTATGGAGTAGCAAGTATATTTAGATGTGACTTTTAAATGGCAGGTGCATATCATTTTTCAGCTCCCGGGTAGATCTATCATGTGGGTCAGAAAGGGACTGAACACACGCCTATTTTTTTTTAACTGCTTTGGCTGTTCTTGGTTCTTTCGGAAGGAAACAAATCCTCAGACTGACAACCTTCCACCCACATTTGTTGGCTGTGGAAGTGTGCTGAACTTGCACTTTTAGAGACAATAAACACATTTCTCAGTTTTTAGCCTTCTCTGACTGTCCAAAGGGACATGTGATAATTTCTCTTTGTTTAATGTCCCTTCCCATTTGTCTATCTTATTCATTCCAACATGTCTACTCTCTGAACCAGGATACACTGAAGGATAAGAAACAGCTTCGGGGAACTGAGGGGATAGGCAGCTCTCCTTCATCCCAGCCCAAATTACCATCATCCCAAATTCTACCAAAGATGGCACAACAATATAAAATGGCAAACCAGAATGTCACTGGACATTTATGAAAAAAAAAGACAGATACTAGTAGACCAGGGACTACAGAACTCATGGAAAGCAGTACAGACTCAATGGCTTGGTTGGTTAGCATATGTTTTAAACATCTGTTTACTATAAAATAAAAAAGTCTTGTTCACATAACAAAAATCACAAACTATAAAGGGCTAGACAAAATTATGTAAATATGCATCTGATTTTAATTTACTAATAAAATTTAAACAATTTCTTCTTTAACTCTAACTACTCTAAATATTTTCTTATTTCCTTGATACATCACTATAATCCATTTCAAGTGCCTTGTTAGGCATATCTGTGGAGGGTAGAATATTTCAGCAGCAATTCCTTTTCAAATATTGGAATAGATCAAATCAATTTTAATAAGTTTTTATTTCAGCATAAAAATCAATGTTTGAATTTAAATACGTACCCAACATAATTTACAATATCCGAACTATAAGCAGAGCTACCCAGGGTAGTAGCTCTTACAGCACTTGCCTAGTACATGCATTAGGCCTTTGTTTCAATGCCCAGTACTGCAGAGCCATCCAAATCAACCATGGCTGGTCCTCTCCTCTGCTCAGTCAAGTTTGACTCTCAACACCTCAGTGCCCTACCTTGAATCAGCTCCATTCTGATCCTTGCTTCCCTACACCCCATGCCAATTGTAGGACTCCATAAGCCCAGTTACCTTACTCCCTTCCTTGAGACCTGAGGTTTGGGACTCCTGACCTGTGCTTGTTTGCCCCTAGTTAACTCTGACCTCATCCTTGTGCCCAAGACTTCTATAACCTGAACCCCTGGTCTGCATAAACAAGCACCTAATTTGTGATCCTGTTGTGTCCTCGGTTGACATGGGCTGAAGATCCCCCTTTAAGTTCATTCTTATAAAACCAGCAAATTAAACTTATAAGTGGATATTAGTCACAAAGTACAGGTTAATCAAACTGTAATCAACAGAACCTAAAAAGACAAATAACAAGGAGATCCAAGGGAGGATGGTTGTGTCTTCCTCAGAAGGGAAGATAAAATAGATATCAGAGGTAGATAGAGGGAAGGAATTAGGAAAGAAGGAGATGGGAGAGGTGTAGGATTGGGGAGTTAGATATAGGGAGAGCAGGAGAAAGAAGAGAAATCTGTAGTGAGTGGGGGACAATTACTAGGATGTGCTAGAGACCCGGATGGAGAGATGACGCTGGGGGCCAATGGAGGTGAGTATAGCTGAGACTCCTAACAGCGGACAGCGTAGATCCTGAATTGACCAGTTCCTATAATCAGGAATTACTCTGAGTGGAGAGATAAGGACAGAAACCTACCTACAAAATCTTTGACCTAAAAATGTGTCCTGCCTACAAGATGTGCAGAGGCAAAGATAGAACAGAGATGGAGGCAATGGCCAACCAATGACTGCCCCAAATTGAGACCCATCCCATGGGCAAAAACAAGTCCCAGACACTATTAATGGTACTGTGTTATACTTGGAGACAGGAACCTAGCACAACTGTCCTCTAAGAGGCTCCCACCTAGCAAGCAATGAAAAGAGATGCAGAGACCCACAAACATTAAATGGAGCTCAGCGAGTTTTATGGAAAAGTTGAGGGAAGGTTTATTGAACCTGGGGAGAACAGGGCCTCCACAGGCAAACCCACAGAGTCAACTACCCTAGATCCTTAGTGTCCCACCCCACCAGAGATTGAATTACCAACCAAAGAGTGAACATAGGATGGATCTGGGTCCCATACACATATGTAACAGGTGTGCAACTTGGTGTTCCTGAGAGTTCCCCAACAAATGGAGTGGCAACTATGCCTGCCTTCCAAAGGATCCTATACCCCTCACTGGGGTACCTTATCTGGCTTCATTGGAAGAGGATGAACCCAGTCTGCAGTGACGTGATGTGTCTGGAGGCTGGGGTGGGGATAGTAGTGTATAAGGCGTGAGAAGGGAGGAATGGGGGAGGAGCTGCATGAGGGGGTTACCGGGCGGAAAAGAGGACTGATATTGGAATATAAAGTTAATTAATTAATTAATTAAAATTTAAAAAGTAGACACTGCAGGTTTTGCTCTGGAAAAAAATACTATCGCCTGGTACCTGCCTGTATGATCCAGAGGTACTTTACTAGTGGGCTAAAGCTTAAGGAAAGATTAAAAAGTGAAACTGCAATGCCCATTACCTACCCTTGCCTCCAGAGCTGAAGTTGACGGGTTATCTCACTAAAACAACAGTCTCATCTCAAAGCAAGAGCAGTTTGTATAAGTCTTGTTTTCCTCTGAAATGTTAGTATGTAGAAACAGGGAAAACATGTCTTTGTCTAACAAGAAAGAAAGGGCTGCTAACACATCAAGCGTATGAATATTTAGTTGTTGGGAAGGCTATGGAAGCCTAGTCTGAGCTGTTTTCCTATATCATGGCTATAACCTGAAACCACGTCAAGAGGATTGATGAAACTCTTGGATGATAAAGGGTCAGGGCTGAAACTTTCTCACTGAATATCATTAAGGAGATGAAACGCCCAGGAGCTCAGGTCTGCTGGGCTGCAGAGATGCTCTCCCACATAATCCACTATTGGCCTGACGATCACTATTGCCACCCAGTAGCAATTGTGAGAACTAACAAGAACATGGCAGACTTTGAGGTCACTGTCCCTACTGGTCAAAACTGGAGAAGGGCAAGGAAAGTACACCCAAAGTAAGAATGCTCAACACATACATTCATTGTGCAATCATAATTCACGTATGGTTTGCACATTGGTGTAGTAACCATATTTAATAAGCTACGATCTTTATGTGGGATGTGAAGACTGAATGACTCAAGAGGAATGGATACAACTGAGCTGAACAGGCTTAAATAAGAAGCCACACTATTTGAACACACTTCACAAAGAGACTCTAGCCATGGTCAGCAGATGATCATTCACAGCCAGATAAGAAAAGAATGTAAATATTTCTTTAGGTGTACTCATGGTCTTCCCTCCACTCTAAGAGAATATTAAAACAAGATTGAAAATTTCTTTCTGTGCATGGAGTGGGAGTTGTTGACTCTCTCTAACGTTCAGCTTTACAACTACTTGAATTACAGTCATACCATGTCTAGACTAACATGTCCTTTCTGTACACATAGTTTCTTCCAAGATAAAAGATGTGGTAAATATATGTCATAGTCTAGCATCCCAGAGAAGAAAGACACAGTATGGTAGACACTGGTCACACGTGACTATCAAGCAGAAATACAGGTCACCTGACACAAATATGATGCAGTGACAACAGAGAGAATTTCAAAAACCTCCTGAGGAAAAGAATTTTCCTGTAAAAATGCAAGGCTTTTAATAAACCAAGTCAAATAAAATAAAAAAAAACAATTGATTTTATTTCCTTCTGTTTTACAGCAGTCGCTGTAAAATTTTAATTCCAGTTTTAATTGTGTTGCATTTCTGTTAAACAACTCTGCTTTGAGGGATTATTGGAGTAAGTGAACTTATCAAATTAGTGTAAACACAGAGAGTTATTAACATGCCGGCTTGGATTTGGCCGTTACAATGAAGTAAAAACCTGAAACAGAATGCTCACGCACTGCCACTCCCAGGATGCTCCACGGGATGGTACAACCTGCAAACTGTTACTGGTCTTAAAAATATAATCTGAAGTACTAGTTTAAAAGCTTTCATATAGCTAGATATTGTAATTCTATATCATTGAATCTAATACTCTGTGTGTGTGTGTATTGAGTATATAGGTGTGCATGTGTGCATATGCCCTCTTATGAGTGAATATGGGCATGCACACGAATCTTTTGCACATATGCAGGTCAGAAGACAACCTCATAAGTTTTCTCCTTTCCCCTTGTCTGAGACAGGTTTTCTGTGGCGTTTTCCTACATACATAGACGAGCTGGCTTCTGGAATTTACTTGTCTCTACATCCCATCTTCCCACAAGAGCTTTGGGATGTATGTATTCAGCTTTTACAGGACCCTGGAGATCTGAACACAGGTCCTTACACTTGTGCATCAAACACTTTTACTAACCAAGCTATCTCTCTAGCTCCCTAATATCTCTCTTACAGGAGCTCACCTGTGTATCTTTGATCTTTCACCTTATTAATTTATTCATATGATATTTTACAAAACAATTACATTGGAGTCTTGGAAATAGAGTCTTTGCCATGGAAATCTTTTCGTGGAACAAAATGCTTAGTTTTATATCCTGGAAACTGAGACTTATTAATTTCATTTATATTTAATAAAGGCTAGTAGTGAAGAATAAAAACATTTCTACCCAGAGGATAACTCTATTTAAACAACTTTAAATGTTAGTTTTATAAATACATTGATTTTCCATAAAACATAGACACTGGAAACACTTGAACATGGCCAGCCTCAAAGCTATGTAATTTGGGGAAGAACTTGGAGAAGAGCTGGGGAGTGGTAGCCTCTATCGCACTGAGGGATACTTGGGTTATTCACTGCATGAATATGTATGACCAACAGGGCCTGGATCTGTGAAGGGGGAAAGAGTTACTACCTCTGGTAAATGAGGCTAACATAAAAGTGTCACCTTCCAGTGTGGCAGCTCTTTCTCAGCTCACCACTCTTTTCTCCAAAGGATTAAAGCGAACCAAAGCAAAAGTCCTGTCTGGAGAATAGAAGGGTACTCTGCTCCCCACTGAAACGGTGAATACGCTTTCCAGAGCCCAGTGTGTATAATCATATAACCGCATCAGAAGGCATAATCATCATAATACAGATATATAAATGTTTCAGAAGGCCAGTGGATTCCCCTTATACAAAATCTGGCAACCTCACAATCAGAGAAACTTTTGGAATATCCCATGAGCACTTCAATATCATAGGACAGCTCCAGAGAAGTGTTTGCGGTAAAGAAAGATCTCCAACAAAGTAACTGAGACTTTTGAAAATGACATTATTTTGCTCACACATCTGAAAGTCTTAGGTTAACAACCCCCTCGATGTGTTTTCTACAGAGTTCTTAACAGAGACGCACACAGCCTCTCGATAATGTCTTCCTTTTCCACCTATTATGCTTAGAGCCATAATCCTAATCTGTGTTTTTCTTGATTCTGTTGACATTTCATTTGGCATTGGATATAAGACAGTTCAAGCACTTGACAGACCTGGGGACACAGAAAAAGTATTAAACAGAAAAAAAAAATGAAAGTTGTAGTCGAGATTTCAGCCCTTGTGAGCAGGCACATTTCACTTACAGTATGTGGGGTAAACGATTGGTATTTAGAAGACACTCAAGTCTGTGACCAACTCCAGGTTGGAAGATTACATATGTATCTATTCTATGTCAATGTGACTCATAATTTCAGCCTTCCACATATGTTACAATGTAACTATTTTGTGATAAGAAATTTGAAATTAAGGGTTTGAGTGACAAATTTAGTCACCACCTCACCCATTACTTGTACACATACTCTCCACAGACAGGGAACAGCCCAAACCCTCACATCAGGTTATTTAACTTTAGTTAAGGGGAGAGTTAAAGTAGCTATGGAAGTCACTGCAAGTTTTTTTTAAGTTGTGCAGCTCAGTTTTTCCTGTGCCTTTGACTTCGCCTGTATGAAACTAAGACCACAAACAGAAACATGAAACCCTCACTCACCATATATTTGAGATGATTTTTAGATACCATAGTAGGAAAAAAACTCATGTGTCTGATTTGTTCTCACATTTTTGACTTGTATCCAGACAACCCTTCAGCATTTAGTTCCAGAAGAAACAAGTCCCTGGCATACTCCATGAAAGAATTCTATGTGAACAGATTGACGCTTATAGGAATCAGGCGACCATCTCTGAGAATGTCTTCTATAGATTAATGTGACCTCCTGGCTCAACTCTTAAGTAACTTTCAAAAACAATCAGGTGTATTTTCCTCCCCAAGGAGATTTTCATCTGTCATTAGAAGACAATGCCCAAAATCCATGAGCCTTGTAGGCAGGCAGGCCCAACTCGCATGATAGCTTCACTACCTAGTTATTCTGTGACGATTACAAAAAAAAAAAAAAAATCAGTGTTTAGTAGTGAAAGCTAAATACATCCTGAACACCACAAGCAGAGCAGAGTTAAGAAATGACTAGCAGAGTAGAAAAGGACTGGGATTACAACGGTAGGTGGCACAATCTAAAACTCAGAGACATCAAGAAGCCCAACGTCATCACTGAATCCCGCATTGTACTTCCACAAACTGCTGCTAGGAACCTTCCCAAGCTTCATCCAGAAAGCTCCACTCTACACAAGTCCTTATCTGCGATTGTATATTTGTCGATGAGAGAATAGAGTTAGTTATTAAGTCCCTCTTCCTCTCTCTTTGTGACTATCCACATGCAAGCCCCAACCTATTCGTAAGGAAAAGGGAGGAACAGGAAGTGGAATCCAATGTTCACATCCTGCTCTCCTAACCTACGAGAGGGAACTGCATATCCTCGTTTGAAAACCACGGATTCATTGTTAAAACCCAGCCAAACTTTCAGCCCTCCAAATGTGTATCTTTAAAGCATTTTCATCATGTAGCTGATTTCTATTACATTACTATTATGTATTTGCTTAAAGCCCTGAAGAACTTCCCAGTTAGATAGTGAAGGGGGCGATGATTATGCTTTCTGAAGATCCTTCCCATTTCTTGCTGATAGTAGAGTAACAAGAAAAGACACCAGGCCATCTCCCACCCTGTCACTGTGTCCTTTTTAAACTTCCTTCTTGCCCACATCCTAAGCAACAGTGGACTTTGTACCAAAACTCAAGAGAACCAAAGTTAGGAGAAAGTCTCATCTTCATGTTGGAAAAGAGGCATCCAAAGTCAGTGAACTCCATCTTCCTCTGGTTTTCCAGTTATTCACTCAGGCAAACATCAGAGCTGCCAAAGGGTAGCCATTGCTATTGATAGGAAAACCACATTCCAATCTTTCTTAGTCTTGGTCCCTTCATGGTATTATTTCGGAACCATTTCTTTTAATTAGAAACCTTCTTTGTTTGATTTCTGTGTGTTTATTTTCAGCCTCCATCTATAAGTAGATACATGCCCTTAATTTTATTCTACTTATCGAAGTATAGAAACTTTTCACAATGATTTGTTGTTATTTAGCATTCTGTCCACTTCTCTATGCTCCCAAATATACAAAGAGACCCTTGTTCTGTTCCTGACTTCTGCCTAAACATACTTATCCCAATCACAAGAAAGATTAGTTTTCGCCTGCCCACAGTTCATCTCAAACAACATTGATGTTCTTCAGCAGACGACGTATGGTTTAGATTGTATGTGACTCACACACTGAAAGAAACAAAGCCTGGAGCACTTCAAACACAGTCCAGACAAGAAGACTTGACTTGATCCCTTTGCATCTGTATAATTTATCCACCTCTTGACTCTCCACCATCCCCTAAATCACCTCCCCAAAAGGTAGAATCAACTGGACCACGCATTGCTAAATCTTGGATTATATTGAACTACCTTGTGTGGATTTTTCCTGATGTCATTGTCACAAAGTCAAGGATCCAACACAACTGTGGTGTGAATATCCATGATTAAAAACCTTTATTCAAAACCTCGGCTGAACTGATTTGCATCCTTGGTTCCCTTCAATCAGAGGGAATGCTATACTCAACATAGTGGGAAGGTTACATTAAATCACGTCAATACAGTTCTGCCCACGTGTATCATAAAAGAGAAGAAAACAGTCCGTATTCACATGGGAGTGTAGGTCAACCCCTCAGGTACTGTTCTTAGTGGATATCTAGGCAGAATTCACATTACGGAAAAGCTACAATAATCCAATAATTTGGAAACCAAAAGAAATAAAGCAGGTGCCGGTGCCATCCAAAAGACAAGCCTCATGTTGACCGAGATTATTTCTGCTCAGGTCCTATGCATACTGGTCCTTGTGAACAGAGACCGACAATGCCCATACAAACCTGTCTGACTCTCTGAGACTAAGAACCTTTGTCATTACTACCCCATGTAGCATTGTCTTTGTATATGCCAGGCCTGACTCCAGGGGAAATACCCCCATAATTCCAAGTCTGCCTCATTTTAACCACTTTACAGCCCTAACTTATATTTTTCCTATCATTATTGCTAGAAGGCTTTTCTTCTGTGCCATATAAAATCAACTCTATACCCATTTAAACTTCTGATGTTGAAAGTATCTTTTCGTGATCCCCCCCCCTCTACCCTGAAGAGAGTTGCACAGGTGGCAATTGAAATGAGATTTCATCAGGGCCCTGGAGGTACGGTCCTGCAGCAGGGGAAAAAAATCAAGGCTCTCCTGAGAGAACTGTGGAATTACACTGTGCCACACAATGGTCAAATCCACCTGGGAAATGACGAGCCTGAAGTTCAGAATGAAGCTTTAAAAAAATAATGACAGCTCAAATGGACCTGTGTCCACCACATGATTGGCATTCATTAAATGTTGTACATATTAGTGTTTGACACTATCAAACTCTTGCCATACTGCAGGCTGGAAGGAAGGAAAAGTTTGTCAGAGTAAGGTAAATAAAGCTGGTGGCTTCTGAACAATGGCTGTGGAAAGGTCAAACTGAGCATATCCGCATTGCTTCTGATTAACCAGACAAGTTAATACAAGCTCACGAGTCCCCCTTCCTAACAGAGATTTTACCATGACAGGAAGAGTGTCATTTATTATACTGCCTTCAGATAAATCCACTCCAATGTACCTAATTACAGGATATGCTCTGTGAAGGTGCTTCATCAGCAAAGCTTCGTGAACAAAAGCATCAGTAACTGGTCGAAAAGTGACAGCTACACCATCTTCCAAGTAAAGCAGTGTCCATTAATGGCCTTTCACACAATAGATCTGCTCCTAAAATATTTGATCCAGCAGCAAAACTACGTGAAGCCAAGAGGGTAGCAAGGGAAATAGCGTACCCTATTCCTTGCTGTGTCCTTTCAGTTAATGGATAAACACTTCCGGGATTTTCAGATTTAACATGATGCTTACATGAGGATTCAGCACCCCAGTTACAACTGTACATAAACACAGAGGCAGACATGGGGGGCCAGGGGGACCCAAGTGGTAGGACAAGCAGAGAACTATATCCTGTGATATTTTGGTTTACTCCTTTCTTTCTTCCTGTCACCATGGGTGAAGTTTGTGAACCTAAGAATAACTATTTTTCTTCCTATGATATGTGTGATTTAGAAGGCTTCAGGAACTGGTCCAAAGAACATCTCGTACAACATAAAAAGATAGGGGAGAGGCAAAGACCGAGGAGGAGCGCTCAGAATGGTCAAAGGAGAATGAGGAGTAAAGAGGAAATCGTGTCTTCTGTAACCACAGGCATCCTTATGCAGTTTTCTGCTTGCCACTGGACATCAGAACACAATTGTAACTACATCTTTCTCGATCTAAGGACTCGTGCACACGAAAGCAATGTGGCAGTTCTTATCTCCTGCAGCGAATTGTCAAGGAAAGGTCCTCCGTGTTGGAAAACGAATCATAGAAAGCACCTTGGGAAACCGAGGCCTGCATCAAGAGGACACCACTAAATAAGTAGCCAGGTTAGCGACAAGCCAGATACCCAAGAGCTGAGTGCGAGGGAAACACACATGAAGACAAGCACGGCACCTATCAGAGTGGTGAATTCAGTGACCCAGGACAGTATGAAAACTGAAGGTGGAGGTCAATAAGGAGCAAGAAATTAGACCATAGGTCCAGTGTGCCATTCTCATGTAACAACAGAAAGTACAGCTTCGCCTCTGGGTGCTTCTTCCCATTCTACTTAGGAGAGTCCATTTTTGTGGACTCTTACCAGAGCTCCAGGGAGGCCAGACCATTTGCAGGGGGAAAAAAAACTCAGAAGAACTTCTTTTTTCTCTGTTTATTTTTGCATCCAAGTCCTCACACTCACCCTTCAAATGCCTCCAGATGACTGAGTCACAAACACTCTTGTCAGCACACTTGACATTAAGTAGATTGATTGCATCAGGATGGAAATCAACCAAATGATGACTGATGATGTGTTCTCTGCTCTGGAGGGGGGCAGGGAATCTGCTGTGTTCTATGCAGGCTTTCAAAGACAGTGGGAGAGAACTACAAAACTAGTTATGTTTCACCACCGCCTTCCTTTTCCCCAGAAGGAATGCATGATGACCCACTTGACAACCAACGCTGCCAATGAATTCACACTGAGTCACGCTGTAATTACACTTCCCGTTTGATTAGAATTATTCTACTTCAAATCTCAAAAGCTCCCCAGATGTATCATAACTTCGTGGCAATAGATCACTCCTCATATTGTTTAATCAAGTATTTACTAAGAATCTGTTTGTGCTCATGCTGAGAAACAGATTTAGACTATAATCTCTGATTTTAGGAATTCCATAATTTGTTTAGCAGGAGCAAGTACCTATGTATGAACTAATTTATAAGTGGTAAAGATTACAGTATATAAAGCACTGTTAGTAGGAAAATATTAGCAGACATAATTAGGCCATAGGATTCATAGCACTGCATAAACTTTTAATTGAAAGGTGGGTAAAATAAAGAACAAAATGATCAGGCAGCTCATATTTCATCAGAAACACATGACAGGATTTATGAGAGAGGAGATGAGATTTTGAAATCCTGTGGTGCATACGTGAAGCCTGATTCAAAGCTTCCCTGGGAGCTGGTACCAGGTCTATTTGTCCCTGTGCTTCCCCTATATTGAGTCCACTCATGGGTGTGGGTGACCACAGACTATTACTGTGTGCCCTGCATCTAAATAAGCACTTGGATTTCACAGCTTATTAAAATTGCATGATTCACTTTAATGTGCAGTAGATGAAGATTTGGAATTGTGGGTAGAGGACTTTTCACATTTTTCTAATGCTCATTCTGCATGGAAAGACCCTTTACGGTGTCCAGCTAGCACATCTGTTTGTCTGGATCCATGAACAATCTTTTTGTGGCTTTTTTTTGTCAGATATACTATCCTTGGCTAATTTCTATCCCCCACTTCAAGAGAAAGATAGAAACATTGTTATTACTCAGACCATAAATCTTTAGAAGCAATTTGTATGGAAACAACATTGATCCCCATGCCTCAGTGGCTGAAAAATAATTTGTATTTAATGCTGGTTACCCCATTACTCATGGTGCTATACTATCTATGATTACTGGCTCACTCAAGTCTCAGGCTATTACGGTGTCTCATTGATGATAAAAGCAAGTCCAAGTCTTATCCAATGTATATAGGAAATATAAATAACTTATTATCCATTCCTGCCGAACTTATAGTTAAAAAAAATTAACAGGTTGATTGTAGAACAGCACATCCATCAACCATGCTTTCTTGTGTTCTCTGTGAAAAAAAATCAATGCATCACCCCACCTTCCAAATGCCAGCACTGGACATAAGTGTGAAGGGAAAGAGTAGTCTGTCCAGGGGTTGGGGATTTAGCTCAGTGGTAGAGCGCTTGCCTAGGAAGCGCAAGGCCCTGGGTTCGGTCCCCAGCTCCGGAAAAAAAAAAAAGAGTAGTCTGTCCATACACATAAAACTGTATTCTTTATCCAACATCACATGAGACTGAACCATGTCACCTCACAAGTAAGAAGCAGTTAAGAGGTAGCATGTAAACTGGTTGAGAAATCCCCACCTAGGGGTTGGGAATTTAGCTCAGTGGTAGAGCGCTTGCCTAGCAAGCACAAGGCCCTGGGTTCGGTCCCCAGCTCCAAAAAAAAAAAAAAAAGAAATCCCCACCTAGAAATGGAGAAAACAGGTGTATCCATGGGACAACCTGGTGTTACAAAAAGATGGAGAAGAGTCTGAGATGGAGAAGAGTCTGAGATGGAGAAGAGTCTGAGATGGAGAAGAGTCTGAGATGGAGAAGAGTCTGAGATGGAGAAGAGTCTGAGATGGAGAAGAGTCTGAGATGGAGAAGAGTCTGAGATGGAGAAGAGTCTGAGATGGAGAAGAGTCTGAGATGGAGAAGAGTCTGAGATGGAGAAGAGTCTGAGATGGAGAAGAGTCTGAGATGGAGAAGAGTCTGAGATAGAGAAGAGTCTGAGATGGAGAAGAGTCTGAGATGGAGAAGAGTCTGAGATGGAGAAGAGTCTGAGATGGAGAAGAGTCTGAGATGGAGAAGAGTCTGAGATGGAGAAGAGTCTGAGATGGAGAAGAGTCTGAGATGGAGAAGAGTCTGAGATAGAGAAGAGTCTGAGATGGAGAAGAGTCTGAGATAGAGAAGAGTCTGAGATGGAGAAGAGTCTGAGATAGAGAAGAGTCTGAGATGGAGAAGAGTCTGAGATGGAGAAGAGTCTGAGATGGAGAAGAGTCTGAGATAGAGAAGAGTCTGAGATGGAGAAGAGTCTGAGATGGAGAAGAGTCTGAGATGGAGAAGAGTCTGAGATGGAGAAGAGTCTGAGATGGAGAAGAGTCTGAGATGGAGAAGAGTCTGAGATAGAGAAGAGTCTGAGATGGAGAAGAGTCTGAGATAGAGAAGAGTCTGAGATGGAGAAGAGTCTGAGATGGAGAAGAGTCTGAGATAGAGAAGAGTCTGAGATGGAGAAGAGTCTGAGATAGAGAAGAGTCTGAGATGGAGAAGAGTCTGAGATGGAGAAGAGTCTGAGATGGAGAAGAGTCTGAGATGGAGAAGAGTCTGAGATAGAGAAGAGTCTGAGATGGAGAAGAGTCTGAGATGGAGAAGAGTCTGAGATGGAGAAGAGTCTGAGATAACTACCATGGGAATCAGTGCTGCGGAACCACTCTTTGCTCCTCCCACTACCATTAGTTGGGTGCTAAAAGTGTTTCTGTACCTTGCTTGGAACTTTAATAGGAAAGACACACACCCATAGGCACATGTATACACACATACACACATTTGTACATACATGTATATGTATATACACACAATGAGGGGTTCACAGGGATCAAACCAAAAGGCCACCTGTGGAGCCATTGTGTCTAATGTAAAGAAGAATATTTAAAACCATCACCTGTCTATGGGGCTTACCTCAAGCAGGCCCATAAACAATATTCTAAATGGGTTTGCAGATGCAATCATTTTGCTAATGAACTTCCCTCCAAGAACCTGACCTTATCTTCAGAGTCTCAGGAAAACAACCTCCATATTGATCAATATGATATTGCCAACCATGAGCAGTATTAAGGTCCAGAAGAATAACAGTACATTGGATGAGCATGGTCCTTCTAGAGATCAGACACCCCTATGACCAGCTCTGAGCTCAGAGTTCTTATATAAAAGGCAGTATAGGCTCAAGCCTATCTCACACACAGGACAAAGACTTAACAAGACTCTCCTAGAAGAGGGAACTCTGAGGACCAGTCAGGGTCATAGATAAGGATCTTCCTCTCTCAATTTTGGAAAAATCAACTCAATGGTTAACACACGATTAATATACATTGAAATCTTAGCATGTAATTCAAAGTAAGCATTAAAGCACAAAGAATTAAATCATGTGTCAAACAACTCTTATACGATATAGTCTAGGAAAAATGAAAAATTGCTGACTTCCCTTCTTCCACACTTTCCCCTTAAGTGCATTTCTCTTGCACACTGATTCAGAACACAGATGCTACTGACCATTGTACCAATTCTGTCTTAACATGCTCATGGGAACTAGTCAGTTCTACATGAAATTCTAATTGTATCCAATTGAGCATAGGAATGGTACAGGATTTGTGGTTCACCAATTGTGAGCACTTTCTTTAAGAAAGACAATTTTAAAATATCAAAATAAAAAATTAAACAGAAAAGTGGATGTTCGTTTATAATGAGAAAAGTCAAAACATAAACAATTTGAAAAGCTGATATTCAACTTCACACATAGCCAAACTAACTATTTATAGCATTCCTTGATGGGTCTGTTTCCTAACAACAAAAGAATTATGAAAATTCCATTTGTTCAGCCCTTGTTTTCAAAAAAAATATATGATGAGTACGCAATTACATACTCGGCATTTTCAATTACTCCTGAGAAAGAAAACTTCTGTACTGACAAAGTGTTGACGAGAACGCAATCCTCTGCTTACAGCAATCTCACACAGATGTTAGCCAGCATCAGCCTCTCCCATCCACACTCTGCTTTCACTGGCCACATATTTTTATCTACACCATGATGCAGCCTCTGGACCTTCCCTTCCTTGTCAAGTGTATTTGGCTGAATATATACTGTGGAAGAGCATTGGTAATAATGTTGGAAGGCGATCGATCTTTCAATAAATTGGCTATAATATAACGATATATGAAATTCTAGTCCAACGACTAAACCATAGCCTACTAAACCCAAATTTAGTTCTATTCCCTGTATATGTTTCTCTTAACATGATTTCAAATGCCCTTGACTATATTAGTCCACCTAACATGAGAGTAACATGAAGTGCAATATGAGTTCATTGAAGTCAACATAATGAATTTTAAAAATCCACATCAACCATATTCACATTGTCAAAGCTTTTCTCTGCATATTGGGGTACAATTGAGTGCCACATAATGTTTAGGCCAGTAATAAATCATGCATATAATGAACCTATAAGATTAGGGTGAAGTTGAGAAATTTCAGTCACCTGGTGATTTAGAGCTGCCACAACACCATTGTGTGATGCCTAGGTCACATGCTGGGGGTGATGCCAGCACAGACAAACTTTTTGCACTTAAAGACATGTCAAACTACAGCACATGGCACTCAGTAAAGTACATACTATTTAGTGGTTTTAATAAACGGCTCTATTGTTGCTAGTTCACACTCTTTGTATTATATATTCACTGTTATTTTATTTAGAGAGAAACATTTATTGTTAATCATGCTGTGTGAACCACCCAGCAGCCTCAGACATCTGCTATTTAGCCAGTCTCCTACTCATTGCATCAAGAGTCCACACAGAGGGGATGACTAATATCATCTGGGTGTGTGGAGGTACACTTTGATGCTGGGACAATGATAAGACCACCTAACAGTGCATTTACAGAATGCCATTATCAATTGACAAGTAAGTCTAGTCCCAACAAGCAAGGCCTCCTGCAGCTTCAGCTCTTTTCACCTGACTGAGGTTGTTTACCTCAGCCACTGAGACAATTTTTTGGAATAAAGACAATAATGGCATGAAATTTTACAGTTCTAGATCCACAAACTAATAGAAAATGCTAAAGGTTAATAATGATGTAATTAATGTCAGACATATTCACATCTATTATTTATGGTTTTGATGGGTACTTATTCACTTTACATGAAAAGTCTAGGGTAGGAAGTCATGTATCTTGCAAATGTCCCAGGTTGAATTTCTATAAATGGACTCTGTTCCAGTGGAAGGCCAGACATCCAGAAAATACATGCCAGAATTCCTACAGCTGATAAACAGCTTCAGCAAAGTGTCTGGATATAAAATTAACTCCAACAAATCAGTAACTATCTACACAAAGGAAAAACAGGCTGAGGAAGAAATTAGGGAAACAAAATAATTTACAATAATCACAAATATAAAATATCTTGAGGTGACTCTAACCAAGCAAGTTAAAGATATGTATGCCAAGAACTTCATATCTCTGAAGAAAGATATTGAAGATCTGAGAAGATGTAAAGATCTCCCATGCTCATGGACTGGCAGGATTAATATAGTAAAAATGGCCATCTTGCCAAAAGCAATCTACAGGGTCAATGCAATCCCCATCAAAATTCCAACTCAATTCTTTATAGAGTTAGAAAAGTCAATTTTCAAATTCATTTGGAATAACAAAAAAATCCAGGATAGGGAAAACTATTCTCAACAATAAAAGAATTTCTGTGAGAATCACCATTCCTGACCTCAAGCTGTATTACAGAGCAATCATGATTAAAAACTGCATGGTATTGGTACAGAGAAAGGGAGATAGATCAGTGGAATAGAATTGAAGATGCAGAAGTGAACCCACACACCTATGGTCACTTAATCATTGACAAAGGAGCTAAAACTATCCAATAGAAAAATGACAGCATTATCAACAAATGGTGCTGGTTCAATTGGAGGACAGCATGTAGAAGAATGCAAATTGATCCATTCTTATCACCTTGTACAAAGCTTGGGTCAAAGTGGATCAAAGACCTCCACATAAAACCAGATACACTCAAACTAATAGAGAAAGTGAGAAAGAGCCTCAAACACATAGGCACAGGGGAAATTTTCCGGAACAGAACACCAATGGCTTATGCTCTAAGATCAAGAATTGACAAATGGGACCTGATAAAATTTCAAAGATTCTGTATGGCAAAGGACACTGTCAATTGAACAAAATGGCAACCAACAAATTGGGAAAAGATCTTTACCAATCCTACATCCGATAGAGAACTAGTATCCAATATATAGAGAGAACTCAAGAAGTTAGACTCCAGAGAATCAAATAACTCTATTTAAAAATGGGGTACAGAACTGAACAAAGAATTCTCAACTGAGGAATACTGAATGACTAAGAGGCATCTAAAAAATGCTCAACAACCTTTGTCATCAGGGAAATGCAAATCAAAACAACCCTGAAATTCTACCTCACACCAGTCAGAATGGCCAAGATCAAAAACTCAGGTGACGGGCTGGAGAGATGGCTCAGCGGTTAAGAGCACCCGACTGCTCTTCCAGAGGTCCTGAGTTCAATTCCCAGCAACCACATGGTGGCTCACAACCATCTGTAAGGAGACCCGATGCCCTCTTCTGGTGTGTCTGAAGACAGCTACAGTGTACTTATATATATAATAAATGAATAAATAAAATCTTTAAAAAAAAAACTCAGGTGACAGCAGATGCTGACGAGGATGTGTAAAAATAGCAACACTCCACCATTGTTGGAGGAGGTCAAAGTGGGATTGCAAACTGGTACAACCACTCTGGAAATCAGTCTGGCAGTTCCTCAGAAAATTAGACATACCGGAGGACCCAGCTATACCACTACTGAGCATATACCCAAAAGATACTCCAACATATAACAAGGATGCATGCTCTACTATGTTCATAGCAGCCTTATTTACAATAGTCAAAGCTGGAAAGAACCTGGATGTCCCTCAACAGAGGAATGGATACAGAAAATGTGGTACTTTACACAGTGGAATACTACTCAGCTATCAAAAACAATGACTACATGAAATTCTTAGGCAAATGGATGAAACTAGAAAATATCATCCTGAGTGAGGTAATCCAGTCACAAAAGTACACACATGGTATGCACTCACTGATAATGGATATTAGCCCAAAATCTTGGATCACCTAAGAAAAAGTCCACAAATCATATGAAGTTGAAGAAGGAAGACCAAAATGTGGATGTTTAATTCCTTCTTTGAAAGGAGAACAAAATACACATGGGAGGAAATACAGGGACAAATTGTAGAACAAGGACTGAAGAAAAGGTCATCCAGAATCTCCCTACCTGGAGATCCACCAGATATGCAGTCACCAAACCCAGTTACTATTTCTGATGCCAAGAAGTGCTTGCTGATAGGAGCCTAATATGATGTCTCCTGAGAGGCTCTGCTACAGCCCTACTGATACAGATGAGGGTGCTTGCAGCTAACCATTGGACTAAGCATGGAGACCCCAGTGGAGGAGTTAGAGAAAAGACTGAAGGAGCTGAAGGTGTCTGCAACCCCATAGGAAGAACAACAATATCAACCAACCAGATACCTCCCACAACCCAGAGTTCCCAGGGACTAAACTACCAACCAATGAATACACATGGAGGGATCCGTGGGTTCAGCCACATATGTTGCAGAGGATGTCATTGTCCACGATCAATAGGAGGAAAAGCTCTTGTTCCTGTGAAGTCTTATTCCCCCTATACAGGGGGATGCAAGGGCATTGAAGTGGGAGTGGGTGGGTGAGAGTGTCAGCATCCTCATAGAGGCAGGGGGATAGGAGGGGGTGTGGGGGAGGGGTGAAAGGGATAACATTTGAAATGAAAATACTTCGGCTGGAAAGATAGCTCAGAGATTAAGATCACTCTCTGCTCTTCCAGAGATCCTGAGTTCAATTCCCAGCAACCTCTTGGTGGCTCACAAAGATCTGTAATGGGATCTGATGCCCTCTTCTGGTGTGTCTGGAGATAACCACAGTGTTCTCATATAAATAAAATACATAAATATTTTTAAAAAAGAAAATACATAAAATATCCAAGAAAATGAAATTAAATAAACAGAAAGAAAATATATGGCCAGCAGAAATTGGACTTGATGGCTCTTTACAAGGAAAGAGGATACAATTTTCAGTGGGTAGGAAGGATGGGTATATCTAAAAGGAGGTGGGGATAGAGTGAATATGAATAAACACACTGTACAAAACTTCAAGAACTATGTTTCTAGGAGAGCAGGCAGGACATATATATCCTAAAACAAAATACTATGTATCCAAGTATGAAACAGAGTTCAGATGTAGGCATAAAGTCTCTGAAAAAAAAAAAAAAGAAAGAAAAACCATTGGTTCTGACAGCACATGTATCGTAAAGCTCAATAAGATTTTCATGGAATAAAAAAACAATCTATGTGTTGAACATGCATATTGGAATGTACCTACCAACAAACCAATATTTGACCAGTGATGCCAATATTCATGTTGCCTGACATAGTACCAAGTGACATTCAGTACCAGATCTCTAAGATGGCTAAGAAATGAAAATTGATATGTCATCGACATTCTAAATTAATGCTTACATCCATAGACAGTTACCCCTCAACCTTAAACAGAGAAACTACTCCTTCCTTGCAGTGAAAGGTAGTGATTGCAGAAACCAATGGCTGCACCATGTCCCAAGAATTAGTGCTTTGCCATAAACAAAACATGAATAAACATGTATTCTCTCCTCTCTAAGGCTTGGAGAATACTGTGAAAGGGGAAGGAAAAGGAGTTGCTGTGGGCATTCCTGAACCAATACAATCTAATGGACAAGACATAGTTACTATAATTATAAACCTCAATGAATAAGAGTGACCACACAGAGTGCTCATATGATCCAGGCATGGATGGAAGGGGAGCCCCGGAAGTCTTTACCTGATGGATCCAGGAAAAAGAGGGGAAGTCATACTTTCTGGTGAGGGAATAAGACCTGGTGGATAGTCACACAGATGGCCATTTTGTGAGCTCCCAAAAGCAAAACAAATACCATAAATATAGGAAGGAACAGGTCAGAATAGGAATAGAGGAGAGAAGACAAATAAGAGTTAAGGAAAACAAGAGGTGGTAATGGGAGAGAATAAGTAGATTGAGTCACATACTTTTATGAAATTGTAAAAGAACTACATCTTTTTTAAAAAGAAAAAGAAAAAGGAACAGAAAAATATTAATGGAGTCATACATGTATATAACACAACACATACACACAAACATATATGTACCACAAACTAATTTTTAGCTTTGATTTAAATGCAGAACCCGAACAGCGAATAGTTCTGAGAGTGTCATAAATCATGGAACTCTGTTTACATGAATCCTTTTTGTTTGTTTGCTTGCTTGCTTGAGAAAACTACTACTGCAGGGTCTTAAATGTAAACTAACAAATAGATCATGGGCGAAATTTTCACAAAAAAAGAAACCTTTAACTTAAAATAATTTGTAAGTGCAAAACTGAATGAGAGCATGAAGGTGGGAAAGTGGGTCATTGGAAAAAACTGAAAATGTGAGAGTCATGTGATTTAGAAAAATTACAATGGAGGGCAGTGAGGAGAGAAAACAAGTTCACAGCTTGGTTCTCCTCCATGTGGCAGCAGTCAGGTTGTATAAATCAAGAGGAATAAAATGGAGATGGGAGACTATGAATGTTTTATCATGGAGAGGTAAACACTGAACTTGAAACATTTGGCTGACTAAATTGAGAGGACATAAGGAAGAACCACAGATTAACAAAAGGACAATGCAAACCAGTTGGAACATTGACCTCTGTAGAGTAACCACTGAATTTCTTTAAAGACATGGGTAATGATCTCAAATCATATTTACAGTTATTTATTTATACCCAGAACAAAAATGTCATGCTAAATTTGAAAAACAAAAAGTGACCATTGTATATAATTTTTACATTTATGAAATGTAAGCTCACAGAGTTATTGAATATTTTTGCCATATTGATAAAAGTAAATGATCATAATGTACCTGTGGTAGTTTGAATAGCTTTGGCCCCCAGAGACTTGTGTTTTAATGATTGGTTGATAGGGAGTGGCAGTATTAGGGGCGTGGTTTTGGAGTAGGTATGGCTTTATTGGAGGAAGTATGTCCCTGTGGAAGCAGGCTTTGACGTCTCATATACTTGCTCAAGGTATGCCCAGTGTGGAAGGCAGTTTCCTCCTGGCTGTCCTAGGATCAGAATGTAGAACTCTCATCTCCTCCTATCTTTGTCTAGATATTGCCATGCTTCATGCCATGATGATAATAAACTAAACCCATGAAACTGCAAGCTTGTCCCTTATAAGATTTTCTTCGGTATTACTGTCTCTTCACAGCACTACAATCCAGACTAAGACAGTGTCTATGTAACGATGAGATTTTCAAAGTAGGTAACAGCTAAAAAGCCAACATTGTGCTGTCTACAAGAGAAATAAATGCACCAGACAAAGCTATTTAGAAATGAAAATGTAGGTATAAGGAAAGTTATCTCAAGAAAATCTAAAGGAAAATTTATAATGTGAATCTTATGAATGGTAGAGTATTGATATAACAGTACCAAAATTCAATGAGTTTAATCCAATCCACGATGATACTTCCAAAATATATTAGCATTTATTATCTTTGTGGATATGGAAAAACAACTCCTAAATGGTGTTGGTAGTCAAACATGAAGTCCAATATAACACAGCAACAATACAAGGGCAATATCAATCACACTGATAAAGCCTACAATCATGATCCATACTCTGACTTTACTTTGCCTAGAAACGAGCCTGTGTCAGCAGATCTCTTTTGCTACATCACCTGTTTCAATAAATGGGAGTCACGGAGAGATATAAGGAAAGGCAAGCCACAGCCTTTCCATGCCACCTTCCAGCAGCCTCCTTATCTATTCTGATTCAGTGACTACATCTCAGTAAAGACAGTGGCAATTATAAAGAGGGGCTGGTCACATTGGGTCTACAGTCAGAAAGCAAAAATAAGTGTTAGTGCTTAGCTAGCTCTCTTCCTTTCCCTTTGACCCCAGTCCATGCAATGGTGCCACCAACATTCAATGTGTACCTTTCCCCCCTGATACCTCTCTGAAAACACTCGCATAGACATACCCAGAGGTGGGTCTCTTAGGTGGCCTGAACCCAGTCAAGTTGACAATGAAGATTAACCATCATATATTCATTGCCACCCAAGAAACCATCTCCAAATTCTGAGGCTCGAAATAACTATGGTTTGGTGGGCTGGCAATTTCTGTAGTCCTTCTGTTGGTAGATTTTGGAATCATACACGTCACTACAGCAACTCTGCCTCCTCACTGGGTGAGAAGATCTATGTTGGTGTTACTGATATATCTGGCAATTGATGTTGCTAGGGTATTGTCTCCCCTGTGGTCTCTCATTGTCCACTTTCATGATCAAGACCATAATCACCTCAATGCTCTAAGAAATCCAAAACAAAGGTAGCGAGAGCCCTAATTCTTAGTCAATGAAATTGACCATGAGGTCATCTACACTGTACTTAATGAGTGAAAGTAATTGACACACCAACCAAACGTGAGCTAAATGGAGATCAAACTATCAACTCTTGAAAAGCCAACCATGGTGTTACATTGTAAAGGAGAGTGAACCTTGACTTAATTAACCAGTGTTACAACAACCAACCATAGGGGTTCCATATATGAAATATACAACAGAAAAAAAGAAAAAGTTCTTATGTATTTTGGATGTTAATCTTTTCTTAGATGCATAGTTGGTAAAGGCTGCCATTTTGTCTCAGTGATGGTGTCCTTTGCGTCATAGAAGCTTCTCAATTTCAGGATGCCCCATTCATTAATTGTTTATCTTGTGCTTATAGCAATGGGTACAAGGCTATTCCCCACTTTTCTCCTCTATCAAGTCCAGTTTTATCTATCATCATCTAGTTTTATGCTGAGATCTTTGATACAATCGGAAGTGAATTTGCTGCAGAGTGATAAATATGAACTTATTGAGATGTAAGCAAGTACATAAATCTACAGCCAGACAATATTCAGAAAGACCTTAGAACACTTAGAGCTTCTACTCACAATAGGACCAATACACACGTGAACTCACAGAGACTCGGGAAGCATGCATAGGATCTGCATGGGTCTCAGCCAGATGGGGTCCGACAGCTGAAAGCAGAAGTAGACATATGCCCCCATCACTAAGCCAGAAGCCATCTCCAATTGATAAGCACTTGCAAATGAAAGTTTAGCTTTTTCTAAGACAGTCTCACTGTGGAAACAAGCTATTATTAAAGGTAGGCTGCATGCCCAGCTGTACACAGACTACAGAAAACAAATTCAATAGCCTCTTTGAAGGTTCCTTGTTTCGTAAGGTCAGTCATGTCAAGGTTTCTAGATTTTTATGATTTTTCATTTTTGTTTTAATATTTCTCACTCCCTACCTTCCTGGCCCCCTCTCTCCCTCACTTTAAGTAATATATATATATATATATATATATATATATATATATATATATATATATATATTATGGCTTCCATTTTTATGTTTTATGGGATTTTTGAAAGTGAGAATGAGTGGGCTTGTCTATTTATATACATTTCTTGTGTCTTTCCTTGAGGTTTCTCATTCCATTTATTTGTTTTGTCCTATTCTGATTTGTTTGTTTTGTTATATCATTAAGAAGCCTGTTTTCTTTTGAGAGACAGAAAAGAGCTAGATCTGGAGATTGTGAGGAGGATCCGGAGGAGGCAGAGAGAGAGGAAACGATAATCAGGATACATTATGTAAGAAATTAATCTATTTTCAATACGAGGAAAAAAGAAAGCCTCAGGAAGAGAAGCAGTTTATGATTTGTCCCTGCCTGCAGGAATTCAGGGGTTTCTTTCTCACCAAGTCCTCACTCATAGGGACTTTAGCCACACAATCTGAAGGTTGTTCTTACAGAGAAAGCTGTGAAGCCAGAGGGTGGAATCCAAACCGGAAAAGGGGAGCAATAGGGGAAAATTATATAAAAAGTTATTTCAAAACAGAGATAAACTGGATGAATACTAATTGATTTGTTTACATTTTCCTTAAATTACAAGGTTGGTTTTGAGTGAGAATGAAATGTAAAAGCTTCAAAATTTAAAGGAATTCAGATGTCAATGGGGTGCAGAAACTGAGTGCTCTGCATTCCATAGGAATTCAAGGGGACCATTTTGGGATTTAGTTGCAAGAGACCGTCTCAATAGCTTGATCTATTTCTATAATATAATGGATATTTTGTCTTGTATTTTTCATCTTCTTACATATTTAAATATTTCTTCCTTTAAATAATCATCTGTGATACTGTCAGAAGGTTATCATTTAAAAGTACATATATACTGACACTATATTATCATAAGATTATAATTTAATCAGTATTTAAAGCCAGGTCTGAAAATAGAATGATTCTATCCAAAAGAACACAGGACATTTCAGAAAGATTTAGCCAATTTCTCTCTTACAGACCTAAATTAATAGCTATGTGGCATTCTTTCTCAGTATTAAGTCTGACTTGTTAGGCTAACAGTTAGAATATTTTATGTTTACATCATAGTAAAGCTGAGCTTCTCACTGGGTTACTGTGCTTTGATACTGTACTTTTTTTTTTCAAATCAGATTCAACTGATGAGTTCCGAGGGTAGTTTGGGGAAGACGAGGTTAACACAATCTCTGTCTGCATGCTTTATTTTCCAAAATGTAGGCAGCCAAGCAGTCCGACCAACAAGTATCCTGAGTATCTATGTCTTTATGGACACCACATACCGTTTTCTTAGTCCATTTTAATCTACTTTATATCCCAGTGTCTTAAGCAATGTTAAGTCCTAAGTGAGTTGCACCTCTCAATATTTTCTTTGGTTAAACACGTTTTTATTTTCACACATGTCGCTAGTTATCCCTTTACAAGAGTTTAAAAAAACTTTCTACTGACTTGAAACGCCATTTTCTGTATGCCTTAACTGACACAGTTCTTTCATAACGACTCAAGTATTCCTATTGTTCATTCTCCGTCCATATTTAAAGTTGATAAGGATATCAATGGAGCAATGTGTATAAGCAGTCTGGTCCTGCTGAACTTGTGAAGGTCACCACGGACATTATTCTCAGACTTCATTCCTTCTTAACACTGTCTTGGAGGAGGGTTGAGTTTGAATACTTAGCCATGCACTGTTTAATTGTGTTTTTAGGCAACTTAATCATTGTCTGCCTAGCATACAGTTAGTAACACAAACTAAAACAGCTCAGGCATTTGCAGGCAATGCAATCCGCAGAGCTTCCATAGTAAATGGATTCTGTCACTAATTGAAATGTCGTTACGCAGTGTATGACTGTACATAGTGTTCTCCCAAGGCATCACCGTCTACAAGAGCATTAGTTCCATTATGCAAAAAGTAGGTTCCCAACTTGTAGAGTCACTGTCACCAAGGAAAATGTTCTTGTCTCTGTAAGAGTAAACTATAAAGCTGGAGAAAAAAAAAACAAAAATAATAAGCTGCCATTCAACCCGAACTTTTGGTCAACTGGATAGGAATCCCTTTTTCCCCCAGTGCTATTGTACCTGCTCCAAATTTCAGTGACGTCAGGTAACAGGCTCTCTAACAGATAGCCTGATAACATCTGTAAAAGTGGTTTTCACCAGCTTTCAAATAATTTCCAAAGTGAAATTATTTGCACATAGGCTGAAGAGGAAAGTTGGAGAGCAGGGTAGCATCTAGGAAAGCCTGTGGATTCAAGTCTTAAATTTACTGCTTTTGCAATTCACTCAAGTGGACGTCACAGGTCTCTCCAATGGAATGTCCCTTGGAGATCTCCCAAGGCACTTATGCACAGTCATATACTGCGTAATGACATTTCAATTAGTGACAGAATCCATTTACTATGGAAGCTCTGCAGATTGCATTGACTTCAAATGACTGAGCTGTTTTAGTTTGTGTTACTAACTGTATGCTAGGCAGACAATGATTAAGTTGCCTAAAAACACAATTAAACAGTGCATGGCTGTGTATTCAAACTCAACCCAGCCCCAAGACAGTGTGTTAGGAAGGGATCATTTCTGCTCTTGCCTTGAGTATACAGATCCTTCCCTGTATACTTAACTCGGGCTTTGTCTTTGTCAGGACATCACTCTGCTCTCAGCTCTGTTAGAAACTGCTCTCTGTGGTCACAAGCTCCCAAGGGTCAGGGCCTCCCTTCAGCCCTTCAGTCTGTGAACCCATGATTAGCATACCAGTACTGCTTTGGAAGTTTTAGGAAATACAGGAATGGTCTTTCATAACCTTCACCTTCCCTTGAGGTTTTCAATTCCAAATTAGAGTTTCATAGAGATAATTCAGGCTTTGGAACCACAAAAGCCAATCAGAACTCGCAGTTTATTCCTGGCTATAAACACTCAATGCAATGGATCACATGATGTTCTATTCTGAGATAAACCTAACCCCAGAGAGAAAATATGAAACTGATTGAAAGGCTAATGTTGTGATTCAAATCCCACTATATCCCTGCTACCTGAAATTCACAATGTCACTCCACACATTCTAATCCTCAATTTCTGCTTCTTTCAGCTAAGTAGAATGAAGTCTGTACTCCCCCCCCCCCATGCTATGGCATCAAAAAGAATAAAATAAATACATTGTGGGTAAAAAAAAAGGCTTATCAAATATAAAATGCAGCACGAATGTGATTAAGCTACACAACTAATTACATCATAATTATTACATCTGTTTCTTGTAAATATACAACACTGGAGTAACATATGACATTGTGTATTCTTATATTAAAACAATATGCAAGTAGGTAACAAGAGAGAAACTCTGCTCATTCAAACAAACCTCACCTGCGCAGAGTCTGACAGTGGCTCCATGATGCCTGAACTAAGAAAAATATCCTTGTCTACAATCCTGAAGGAGAGCAGTCAGAATGCTTCTCTCACAGTTAATCCATCAGGGCATTAGACTCCTTCTGCTTTTATTTTATGACTGTGACTGTTTGCTCATGTATGCACCAACTGTAGGTCTTCGGGAGGCCCGAAGAGAGAGTCAGAACTACTGGAACTGAAATGACAGGTGGCTTTGAATCACTGCATGGGTTTAGAATCAAACCTGGTCCTTCTGCAAGAGTCGCAAAGAGCAAGTAACCACTGAGCCACGTTCAACCCCACAATCCCCTCTGTATGAACCCAGAAAATAATGTCTCAGCTTCACATTTGAAAAAAACCAGGAGACAAAAATCTTCCCCTATTTTTTTCTTTCCCTCGACTTGAAACAGATAGTTGGATTATGTGAAATAAATAGGTGTTCATTGAACAGAACAGATGCAACAGACATACTAAGACACAAAATGCAAAAGTAATGATTGCTCTCCAACAAGCTATGCCAGGTCTCCCCTCTGCACTTTGAGAACAGCCTCCCAGGGCAACACCATGCTTACCTGTCACTTTCAGGATTTACTGTCAGGTTTTACAAAGCAGAGTTGGGTGGAAACCCAGATACTTGTCTCACCTGTAGAGGAGCTCCCCTTCTGCACAGACAACTCTGGTATTGGAAACCCCTGGCAGGGAAGGGCCAGTTTTTCTCTCCTGCCTGTATCTTATTACCTTCTGTTTCTGGCTGCCAACACTGGTTATTGCCTGCCAGGGAACACATTACCAAATCCAGGGAGACAGAATACCTGTTATTTTGCACATGATCTGTCCAACCCTTCTCAACATGGCTCCCCCCCACTCAAGGTTTGCTAATGGATTCCCCAAATACTTCTCTTTTAGATGTCTGGATATGGACTTTTATGTCTGAGACCAAAACTTGGATCCATTCTGTGTCTTCTTGCACAAATCCTTGCCAGTGGCATCTGTTCAGCTCTTAGTCAACACTAAACCAAACAACAACAACCAAAACCATCCAGTGCTCATAGACTCTCCTAGTAGATCTCCAGGCTACCCCGACGTGTCATTGCACGGACCTCCTAGTCTTTCCCTGGTCTGTTCTGGATCACACCACCACTCAGTGTTTTTGCTCTGAGTGATGAGAACCAGTAGCTGCCTCTGGGTGTCTTTTCACTGTTAGCAGAAGCAGTTCCATTACCACAACCTTTACCTGTGCCTGGAAGACAGACGCAAGACACTGTGAGGCATTAACTTGGCCTACCCCGTGAAATCCAGGAGAGACCTTTCAATGGTTTTCTTTAAAAAATATAATAATGCACTACAGAATCCTGCTCTGAACTATGGTCGTGCTTGACTTTAAACTGTAAGACTCAGTGACATTAAGCCCCAAGGGTGCTGGTTACAGTGGCTGGTCCATGTCAACACACATCTCCTCACAATGGAGCCATTCTCTGGATGGCTTTGTTCTCTGACTGGGGCTGTGGTAATTCCACTGTGAAATATACCCATAAACTTGTGTGTTTGAACGCTTGATCCCCACCTGGTGGCAGAGTTTGGAAAGAATGTGGGACACTGGCAAGGTGGAGCCTCTCTGAAAAAAGCAGGCCACTGGGAGGGGAGCCTCAAGTTTTATAGCTAACCCTGAACTTCCCATTCATTCTTTTTCCAGAGTTTTGCTGATGTGAACTGACAAGCGTCCATCTCCTGTCTTCTGCTGCCTTGTCTTTCTCATGGTGAGATTGATACCGCAAAATTGTAAGACAAAATAAACGCCTATTCCTTTAAATGGCTTCTTGCCAGGTATTTAGCTGCAACACAAAGAAAAATAACAAATACACGGGAAACAATCAGAAGGGTACTCGGACCTTTTTATTTTCAAGGAAAACTTCATTCTGTTTCACAGTGAATCCTTAGTGAATCCGAGTGTGTGTGTGTGTGTGTGTGTGTGTGTGTGTGTGTGTGTGTGGTGTGTCTATGTGTATATGTGCATATATATGCATGTATGTGTGTGATGTACATGTGTGTGTGCACACATGTCATGGGTATATAAATTTGTGAATATATTTTCATTCAGTATGTTTGTTTTTTATTGGCATCACTTAGCTATGCTTTCACAGAGAAAATTTGAGTGTGTCAGAATAACTAGGGAAAGGATTTGATGTGGATTTGTCAGGGAGAGTTATACTTGATCAGCCTTTGTAACTATTTAGGTTTTGATTTATTTAGATGTCAGAGAAAATAAATACATGGCCAATAGCTTTCATATAGTTTTTTAAATTAAATCAGATTAAATAGATGAAGAAAATTGTAAACATTAGTGGGAATCAAGTCCTCCGTGATATTCTGCATGCCATGGAGGTAGGTGATGATGTTGTGAGGCCACCTCTGGCATGTAGCCCCGTGCTCTGGACAGAAGAAAACTTGTCTCCATTATTCTTAGTTGGAAAGCCATATTCTTCACAAACACTAAACTTTAAAAACAGTTCATCAATTACAAAATAATCTTGATCAGGAGCATGGACTCAAGGGATAGTAATTATGACTCAAAATCTCCCCTTCCTTTCTCCCCTGTGACAATTCCTTTACATGGTTTCTGCAGAGTACCTGGATTCCCTTTAAGGTTTTCCCCACAAATCCAAGCAGTCTTGGACATTTCTGTTTTGTTTTGTTTTGCTTTGCTTTGTTTTAATGGAGTTTTTCAGGTCTATAATTAATAATCTATCACAGAGAAGTCATCAGAATTTCTCTTCCCAGATGAAGAGAGCCGCATTCAGACATCATCTGGGACTAGTGACAGGGCTTAGGCAACTGAGCACTGCTGTTTTTTTCTTTGTTTCTTCCTCAGATTTGTAACTCAGTTTCAGATCATTCGATATCACAAAGGACAGAAAGGGGTGGTAAAGACATTACTTGGAAAGACTGTCTTGAGCATGCCCTGTGCTCCTTTAGTCTCTTCAATGCAGAAATTGACATTTGTTGAGTTAGTTATTGCTAGATAAAATACAGGACAGCTGTTAGTTTGAACTTCTCAAAGCCCAAAGATACTACTGTAGCATAGTTTCCGAGTCATCTGCTATTTACTGAAGTTCAATGTGAACTGAGGATGCCTGAATTTTTTTTCACTAAGTCTCTTGCAAAGTCTCCCAGTGGAAGATCCATAGAGGCTTCCACGTCCAGTTGCTACTACTCTTACCCTGCCCTGTGGCTGTATCTATACCAATAGCTCAGTCCACAGAGACCTTCCAACTCTGCTTACTATAATCTGCTCACCACACAGAGGTGCTCAAAGGACAGGACCAACAATAGCCTAGCAGAGCTGTGAGCTATCTCTGCTCTGCTATCATAGCATTTGGGGAGTTCAAATAGGCCAGGCTGGACCCATTGCTTCTTTCAAGGCCAATGGGGGATATCAAGTTCTCCAGATGCTCTCTTAGAAAGCTCCTTTTCCTGGCCTTGACTTTAACTTCATATTCTGATATAGTCAATCAGAATGTATGAACAGTATATCCAACACACACACACACACACACACACACACACACAAACACACACACATACACATTCAACATTGGCTCTGGAGAATAAAAATAAATGTAACCTATGTTGTATACACAAACACTCACCACTAACAAGAACTTTAGAAATCCTTATTTTCAAAGCTACATTTCACTGCCTGTGGTTATGCAGAAATGCTGGATGGAATAATTGACAGGCCAGGTTTTTTATTCCAATTTACTTAATAAGCTAAAAGAAAAAAAAAATCTCCGAATGTAAATTAATAGTTGAGATGCCTGATTAAACTGGACCCGTGACAGCGGTGAGCTGGCAGGCAGGTCCACCCTGCCTGCTTAGATACATTTTCTTGGCAGGAGCCTTAGAAGGGGTTGGGATGTTGACAGCATAGAATTTGTATACTTCAAAATGTCTGCACATCCATTCTGTGCGGTCACACTTTTGTAAACACAGAGGAGCGAGGCTATGTGGTCTCACTATCTTTAATTCCAGCCTACATGCTTCATAAAAGGCAATTCTGCACAAAGAATGGGGAAGCACATTCACAAAACTGAAACCTAATCAGAGAGAGAAAATTCAAAACACTTTTTTTTCTACGCTAAGCCGAGATAGAGTGCAGCACAGGTCAGTTCATTTTTTTTTCCTTTTCTTTATTTTTCCATTTTAATAATGATGTCCAGGGATGCTTTAAAATAATAGAAATGCTTATAAAGATCTTTGTGCCTGTTGCCAAGAAACTGCATCTCCTTCCTATTGAGCCATAAAATATCATTTTATGCACATGGGTTAGACTTTTCAGACCCAAGAAACAATACTGTGAGCAGGAGCTTCTACATCACCCTCTGTTTAACACACTGGTACCCACTTCTGCCGTCAGTGGCAACCCCACCCCTTTATCTCTTCTGTGTGCCCAGATCTCAGGAAGTCAAGAATAGTTAGCTTGCTCCACTGAATCTCTCTCCTCAATCAAAACACACCCAGTCGGGGTTGGGGATTTAGCTCAGTGGTAGAGCGCTTGCCTAGCAAGCTCAAGGCCCTAGGTTCGGTCCCCAGCTCCGAAAAAAAAAAAGAAAAAAGAAAAAAAAACACACCCAGTCAGTTTCCATGCAGAAGGGCATTATGACAAGAAGGGCTGGATTTTCTAATAAGCTAAACTCAGATCCACTGGGTCCTGTGTGTCTAAGGAAGCATTTGTATTTCTGTAACTCCTTAAAGAAAGTGATGATATTCTTGAAACTCTGGTTCAAGGAGAACTAATGTCTGCCAACCAGGTTCTCAGCACTCTCAATCCTTCCCTCTGATCACACTCACAACCAGGAGATTCCGATTTCCTTCTTGGCAATCACACTCACTGAACCACGTCAACCTATACCCTGGTCGTAACTGAAAAAGGGAATAAAATATTAAACTTTGCCAAAGTACATTTTAAGAAAACAATTCCTTCGCAGTTAAGTGAATCACAGGTTTTTTTTTTTCTTTTAAACATGAACCGAGTCCGTGGGGACTAAGCCAATACAGAGATACATATGAGTAGGCAGAGTTTATGATAGAAAATGCTTCTTAGGGGATGGGGATTTAGCTCAGTGGTAGAGTGCTTGCCTAGCGAACGCAAGGCCCTGAGTTCGGTCCTCAGCTCCGAAAAAAAAAAATGTTTCTTTAGAATCCCACCATCAACACTACCAGATGCTTGCCCCTGAACAGGACATATTAGGCCTTGGGTACAGTGCAGACTCTGCCCCTTAGAAATAAGTCTGTTCTCTCTTCCTTGGGAACAGATTTTTCTGCTGCACAGGTGGGAGAAACTCTAACTGCACTAACAGGGCATATGGTTTGGCGAGCTGACATGGAGAGTCCCTCCAAATATTAGTACAGTTCCTTTCAGGTTTTCCTGAAAGTGGCGCTCAACAATGTCAGTAGGGAAAGATAACAGAAAATATTTTCAGTCATCTCAAATATCTCCTTAGATGACATCAATTAATTGTAATTTAGTTGGCTCAGATCCCTACGATAAGCTGTGCCATCTGCTTTGTGACTTGAATGATGGAAAGGGAAAGTAGACTGGGCCTAACAATAGCTAAGCTGTTTACTCAGACACCTGAGCATTTGATAAATATATGTGTATATATTGCGTGCTTAGTGTATGCTCGGTGTTATGCACATTGGGGTGAATAAAATAGTAAAGAAAAAGAACTTTGGAGATTGTCGCTTCAAAAGGAAGCTTCCTCTGGCAAAACTGCACATGCCAGCAGCCATGTTATTAACTAGACTGAGAGAGTTCAAGGTCATTTTTCAAAGATAATAAATGAGTTACTTACTTGAGGACTTTAAGATAAAAAGTCGAACTAGAAGTGGCCTCCATGTGACCTTAAGGATAAGATTTCCTGGAAGAAAAAAAAATAGAGAGAAGTGCTTTGGAAACTCACAGATGTAGTTAGAAAATGTTAAATTTTCTGTATTTTGAAAGGGATGGAAACACAGATAAAGAACAGAAGACAAGTAGCTCCGGCCACCTGGATGCCCAGCACAAGGAGGGAAGCAGGAACCTCACGCAAAAGGTAAGACATACCACCCTGGTGAAAACCGGCAGGCAGCCCTGCCCCCAGGACAAGTTCACAACCCTCCTTAGCCTCAACTCCAGCTACAGGTTTTGACGAAGAGTGATTGCTCCACTGGACAGACCGACAGTGGAGATAAGTCCCATTCTGTTACTGTGTAGGGTAGAGTCTGGGGCCATATTGGACATCTGGTGTTTCAAACTAAAATGCCTGAGATCAGGGAAAGGCTTTGAGCCGAAACCCGAATTTAAGTTGTGATAACCCCCAAGTAGGAGACAGATCTGAGAGGTACTTGTAGAGAGTGGAAATGAGGCCACTTTTCCACTGGCTCAGGAAAGAGGTTAGCAACCTGAGACTCTACTTGGATAGTGATGCACATAGCCCTCTTCTACGACCGAACTTGGCTGTCCAGTTATTTACCTAAAGGTACCGCGCACAGGTACCCTCACCAATAATTTACACAGAAACCTCAGAATCCCCTCAAGCCCCACATCTGCATCAGGCAATACTTTTAGCCTTCTCTACCAAACAGTACAAGTTTCTCTGCTCCAAGCAGCAATCAAATATAGACAGTTGCTCTTCAAACAACACTCACCCCCCACCTCCCAGTGTATCAGAATACAAAGAGCAGAAAGGCTAATCCACCCAGAACTGGTTTTAGACGCGGTTTCTTTTTTTTTTTTTTGAATCACTAATACTAATTTATTTTTATTTCTTAAGAACTAGTAAACCACACAGAGTAAGTGGCAAATTGTGTAATCTTTTTTTTGTAAATGTAGTTATAATTTTTTTTATTAACTTGAGTATTTCTTATATACATTTCGAATGTTATTCCCTTTCCTGGTTTCCGGGCAAACATCCCACTAACCCTTCCCCCTCCCCTTCTTATGGGTGTTCCCCTCCCCATCCTCCCCCCATTGCTGCCCTCCCCGCAACAATCTAGTTCACTGGGGGTTCAGTCTTAGCAGGACCCAGGGCTTCCCCTTCCACTGGTGATCTTACTAGGATATTCATTGCTACCTATGAGGTCAGAGTCCAGGGTCAGTCCATGTATAGTCTTTAGGTAGTGGCTTAGTCCCTGGAAGCTCTGGTTGCTTGGCATTGTTGTTCATATGGGGTCTCGAGCCCCTTCAAGCTCTTCCAGTTCTTTCTCTGATTCCTTCAACGGGGGTCCTATTCTCAGTTCAGTGGTTTGCTGCTGGCATTCGCCTCTGTATTTGCTGTATTCTGGCTGTGTCTCTCAGGAGCGATCTACATCCGGCTCCTGTCGGTCTGCACTTCTTTGCTTCATCCATCTTGTCTAATTGGGTGGCTGTATATGTATGGGCCACATGTGGGGCAGGCTCTGAATGGGTGTTCCTTCAGTCTCTGTTTTAATCTTTGCCTCTCTATTCCCTGCCAAGGGTATTCTTGTCCCCCCCCCCTTTTTTTTTATTAACTTGAGTATTTCTTATATACATTTCGAGTGTTATTCCCTTTCCCGGTTTCCGGGCAAACATCCCCTCCCCCCTCCCCTCCTTTATGGGTGTTCCCCTCCCCACCCTCCCCCCTTGCCCCCCTCCCCCCAACAGTCTAGTTCACTGGGGGTTCAGTCTTAGCAGGACCCAGGGCTTCCCCTTCCACTGGTGCTCTTACTAGGATATTCATTGCTACCTATGAGGTCAGAGTCCAGGGTCAGTCCATGTATAGTCTTTAGGTAGTGGCTTAGTCCCTGGAAGCTCTGGTTGCTTGGCATTGTTGTACATATGGGGTCTCGAGCCCCTTCAAGCTTAGACGCGGTTTCTGTACGGCAAAACTGTGTCCTCGAGTAAAGACTTAAGAGGAATTCCTAATCATCATACGGCAATGCATAATTGGGTGTCCACATGATCAAACTAAGGTGCGCTGAAAGGACAGGCAGAAAAGTGCTCATATGGCCTACTCTGTCACTCAAATAGAGAAATGTCCATGCTATATGCTACTTAGCAACAAAATTCCTCCTTCTCCACTTATGTGGCCAGCTGTCAATCTTGGCAAAGTATCATTTTCTAATCTGTGCTATTGTCTGTCTTTGAATAGTTATCCTGATACTTTGAAGAATCTATGTGAGCCTTTAATCTATTCATTTTTAGTTACTCTATTTTTATTTCCTCATTGAAAATAGATTTTTTTATAGACTATATCTTGATTATGACCTTCCCTCCCACTGTTCCTTCCAGTTCCTTTCCCTCTCCTTTCCCCTCTGGATCTACCCCTACTGTCTCTTGCTGGAAAACAAACAGGCATCTAAGGAATAATGATACAGTAAGATAAAACAAAAAATAAGCAAATGGAAAAGAGACCAAGTATACCAAGAAAAGGCACGAGAAACAAATACAAATGCAGAGACCCAGTCATTCTCAAGAATCCATTAAAAAATACAAAAGCAGAAGCCATAATATATACACAAAGGATATGGATGGTTAAATAAATAAATAAATAAATAAATAAATAAATATAAAACTGGAAAAGAGAAAGTGACGTGCAGAAAGACAGATAAGAAAGAAAGATAGAAAGAAAGGAAGAAAGGAAGGAAGGAAGGAAGGAAGGAAGGAAGGAAGGAAGGAAGGGAGGAAAGGAGGAAAGGAGAAAAGAAAGAAGGAAGAAAAAAAAGAAAGAGATAGGAGAACAGCCCTGACATGATATTTTGAGACACAGAACACCTAAAGATGCCATTGAGTTTGCTTTCTTGGGCCAGTGAGACTCCCCTGGAGGAAGCTAAGTTTTAGCTCCAGGTAGTTGTCAGCTGGACGTAGCTTAGGGATGGAGGCACCCACTTCTTTCAGCTCAAAGACCTCCCATCTGGTGTACCCCGTGCAGGTCCTGTGCATGCTGCCTCAGTCTCTGTTAGTTCATGTATACGGAGATCCTGTTGTGTTTAGAAGGCTTTGTGGGGTGTGTGTGTGTGTGTGTGTGTGTGTGTGTGTGTGTGTGTGTGTGCCTGTGTGTGTGTCCCATCCTCTCTGTTTCACATCCTCTTCTACAGGGTTCTCTTTACACTGAAGAGATAAATTTGATAGAACATACCATTTAAGGTTGAGGGTTCCAAAGTCTTACTTTCTGCATAATTCTCAGGCTGTGGGTCTCTGTATTTGTTCCCATCTGCTGCAGACAAAGTGTCTCTGGTGACGTGAGCCCATATTTTAATTATTTGGCTAAGAGGCCAACATCTTGCAAACATTAAACTTCAAGTTCTACCAACAGTAGCAAAAAGGCTGGCCATTTCACCAGTTAATAAGCGTATCCTGTTGGTGGCTCAGGTCAGATAACAACATGCACACACACACACACACACACACACACACACACACACACACACACACACAGGGCAAGGCAGTTTCAAGCTCAATTCCTGGAACAAATTTATCTACTGATGAAATCTGAAATTTGATAGCCCTGAATCAGTGGGTGTATGAGCTCTGTAGCCATCGCTCTAGGGTTCACTGCTATAGACAATGAGAACTATGATGCTCTGGAGGCATTCCTGATACTCACAGCTCTCTCCTTCCGACAGGGAACTCAATATTTGTAGGGCGTGCAAGTACAAAAACTGGCCCCTCCTGTTAGAATCTTTGTGCCTTGGTAGCTTTCACCATTGCCAACACACCTGAGATATCCTACAGCTACAAAGCTAACTACACCAAAGGTACAAACTGGGGAGTCTCAGGAGTGTAGGAGACCCTGCTTAGGCTCTCATTAGCACAGAGGGTGCAAAACTAATTGTGGGCAGCAGATGTGTGTGTGTGTGTGTGTGTGTGTGTGTATGTGTGTGTGTGTATGTGTGTCTGTGTGTGCATGTATATGTATATGTATATGTATATGTATATGTATATGTATATGTATATGTATATGTATATGTATGTATGTATATTAAAGGGGACACGACTGAAGTGCTGAGAGCGCCAGCTGACACATGCATGGCCACAGCATGTGCCACAGGAAGGACTTAAGTTCGGCTGAGCCTCACTACTGTGTCCCATGCATGTCCCCAGACATGTCCAGTTGGAGGAAAAAGAGATCCCATGAACATTTTGCCCTTTCCTTTTGTTTTCTTTTCCTCCCTCCACCATAGGTTTTGACACTTCCTCGTACTATACCTGTTAGTGTGCTTACATTTTATTTTATTAAAATAATGTCTTAGTATTCTTTTACCTTCTGGACATTTTTAAAAAGAAAGGTTCCCATCTTCTGTGTGTGCTATGCATGTGGCACCCAGATGCCACAGTGCATGTGCAGAAGTCAGAGTATAACTTCGAGGAGTCATTTCTCTCCTTCCACATTTATGTAGGCTCCCATAGTCGAGCTTATATGGCAAATGCTTTCACTGATGAGCCATTCCAGGGCACCTTGCCTATTATTTTGTCTATTATTCTTACATATAGATAATTATCTCTCAATGGGAAATTCTTTGTCCTTTTTCCTTCTTTTATTTATGTATGTTTTCATATATCTTGCTCTGTTCTCCTTCTCTCCATACCTCTGCTCCTGATTCTGCTTTCTTCTTTTTTCTTTTCTTTTCTTTCCCCCTCTTGTTACCCTTACTTCTCTTTCCTCCCTCTTTCCTGTCTCTTTCCCACATAGTCGCCTCACATAATGTTAAACTTCGGACCACACTCTGCATTTATTTTGTCATTTCCTCTTTGGCGGTCACGGGTTCATACTTCTTTGTCTTGTAGGATTTAATATTGTTGCTGCTGAATTCCTTTGGTTTCTCTCCTCCGCTTATATTACATGAGTCCTTGAAAGGCATTGACAGCGGGAGAAAACAGCAAGACGACAATAAGAATATCCAGACACACGAACCAATCACAGCAGACAAACATGAAGAAACAAAGTAACATGGCTCCTCAAAAGAATACCACGCCTCAAGCCCTCTGCTCAGTCACTCTATGGAGGTAAAAGGCCAGTCAAAGTCTCATAGTTAAAAGTGATCAGTGATCTCACAGAGGATACACATGAGCATTTGAGTTCAATCAAAGATCTGATGCGAAAATTAGGCGATATAGGAGAAAGTCAGAAAAATCAGCCACATGTGTTGAAACTAGCAATTTGGGAAAACATTGGTTACTATCAAGGCAGTAAATATCAGGAGAATTGATTTCATGATACAAACACTAATGGGTATAAAATTTTAAATAGATTGATCCTGATACAGAAGTGGGTGATCTGCTGGACAAACTAAAAGTCAACGAAGATGCTGTAGACCAAAAGTATCCTAGATGCAAAATTTTCTTAACAGATGTTTATAGACTATTCATTGCAATAAATAGGAAATATCCATTGTCCTCAGCAACCCATGGGACCTCCACATGGATTCTGGGCCACAATCAAGTCTTAACAAGTAAAAATAATCAAAATAATTCTTGAATCTTAGCAAATCTGAGTGCAATAACACAAAATGATTCTACACAGATACTTGCACCCTGAACAATACCCTCCAGAATGGCCAGTGAGTATTAGAAGAAACCATGGAAGAAATAATAAAATTCCTAGAGTCAAATGAAGATGAAAAGCTATAACTTAGGTTAATCCTTGAGATCCAGCTTAAACATTGCCCTGGAGAGTGGTAACTATGAGTCCTAACATTAAAAATCAGAAATAATTTTAAACAAATAATCTAATGCTCCACCTCAAGGTCTTAAAAAGCAAAAAGCCAAACTCCAAAGAGGAGTAAGAAATCATAAAGATCAGAGGGGAGATTAATGAAAGGGGAACTATTCATCACGAAACAAAGGCAAAATGAAATGATACAGGGGTTGTTGAAGTTCTGGCTTCTCTAGGATTCATCAGAAGCAGATTGCTTTGAGAAAATAATCTAAGTTTTAGTGTCTGGATTTTAAACATTATTTTTAAAGGAGGAGTTTTCTGTAGGATACCTCGAACTCTACTGTCCAGTGATGCTGCTCTGTTTCACAGGAGCTGCGAGACTTCATAGCGATGCATCCACCTAGCTCTGCCTTCTGGTCCCATGCAATATCTGTCATCATTTTTCCCCATTGGCACGATCACCCTCACACATCTCTGTGTAAGCGACACACCTAAAGGTGTTAAAAGAATTTTGTGTGTCTCTCACATCAGTTAAAAATGAGAACATAAGTATGCATTTCACCTACAGTCATTCATTCTTCAGTAATTGTCGCATTTTTTATTAATCATTTCATTCATTTACATTTCAAATGGATATCCCCATTCCAGGTTACCCCTTTACAAACCCCCCATCCCATCACCCCTTCCCCTTTCCCTCTATGAGGCTGCTTCCTCAACCACCTACCCACCCCCACCTCACCACCCTAGCATCCCCCTACACTGGGGCATCAGCCTCCGTAGGACCAAGAGCCTCCCCTCCCATGGATGTCAGATGAGGCCGTTCTAATGCAGAGACATTTCAAGCCTATAATACTTTCTTTCTGAAAATTTTCTCTCAGTATCCTTTATGCAAGACAGATCTCTCTACTGGCAAGGAAGCTATTTTTGTGTCTCTGAGAAAGCCTTTGGTTCCCCTTCAGTTATGCAATATAATTTTAAAGACTCTGTGATTTAGTGCGTGGTATGGTTGTGCTGCTGTTGTTGTTATTGTTGTTGTTGTAAAGTTGGGAACTAAACTAGACACTGCTATGGTGCTGAGTTACGACTCCTTCCCAGTCCTGGTTTGTGAGCTTCGGGCTTTGGGTTTCCCATTTATTCTTGTTGCTCTTGCATTTCCTGGGTCTGTGGTCAGTGTCTAGCCCTAGTTTAGGGGATTTTGACAGGCATCATTGGCTTAAACATTCTTTCTGGTCCTCTCCATTACATGTATATTAATACCTTTGTATTTGGACATAGTTATTGGATATTCTGTTTTTTACTTCTCTATAAGATTTTTATTCTCTCTTTAGCTTTTCAATTTTGCTTATCATGTCTCCAAACTTAGAGATTCTTCAGTTGTGTTTGGTCTAGTGATGATACTAAATGTATGTCTAATTCTTATTATTCTTTTAATCCGGCCAACCATGGACAGTATTTCTTCTTATTTTAATTTAACTGGGACATTTGGACAGCCCTTGAATGATAACTATCCATTGGAGTGCAGTGGGCTCTCCCATGGGTATAACAAGGACAACAGTTCCCCTATCCCTGTATCTATTAGTAGCAAACAGCTCATCAGTGAAGGCTGGAGGATCCCTTCCTCCACCCATGCCTGAACATCGATGCAGACCCAGTGCACTGAAGAAATCCATGCTATTTGAGATGATGCCCCTAGGGAGGCAATGCTGTTCTATGTGGATTCAAATGAGCAGCAAGCAGAAGTCAAATACTTGTGTCAGAGTAAAAAGGCGTAATTTCTACACACTATGTCTTACAACGTAAATCTACATCAACAGTAACGAATACTATGGAGGAGCTTTCCTAAGTCCCAGCTTCTCCCTCATTCTATCTAGATCTCATCTTCTCTGTCACTGCTCTCCTTCTCACTGAAGCATCTTCTCTTACCCTGTCACCTGTTCTAAACAGCAAGCTCAGATTCCGAGGGACCATTTGCTACACAGTACAGGACATACACATACTGGGGAGTTCCAGAGCCTCAGCCTCCTTGTGACTGGAGAGACACTAGCAGATTCTGTGAGGTTTTACCTTGTGTCTTGTGGGTTTAAATTGGAAATGCTAGATGAAAACACAAACTCTGGACCCAGCCTGCTAAGTTCAAATCCTAGCTCTACCAGACACCAGCAAATTCATTAACTTCATTATACCTCAATTAGCAGACTTTGTACGATGGGAATACTAATAGCTTTGTCATAGTTTTTGAGAAAATTAACTGAATTTAGAGATATACAGCTTTAATTCCAATAAGAACTCTCAGTGGGCTAGAAAAGACTCATGGAGCCGGGAGCACAGGGAACTAATACCTAAAATATTGATCCTTTACCTCTGATGACAAGCAGGGAACAAGACTAATTATCTCTGGCCAAAAGCAACCAGGTGAGTCATTAAAACCATTTAAAATTTCTATGTGAGTAAATGTGGAAGGAGACTGAGAATCATGGTATTTTCCTATTTCCCATAACAATAGTGTACTATTCTTTAGACCTATAATATAATTTCCTCTCTAGTTTCTTTTATTTGAATGAAAATAACCTGGAATCCACCCAGAGGTGGATTCCTTTTCATTCAACACATCATTACTAGAGTGCCCGTGATAATTTCCTAGCTAAGACCCAAAGAAACTGGGTAATTTTATACTGAACTGCTTAGGTTCTCCCTTTAGGCTACAGATTTCTATGTGGAATAGCTCAGAAATGATCCAGTGATCATTTAGTTCAGGCTCTAAAACATTAATACCAGAAAAACCTTCCTCTGTCTATCCCTTACAATGGCATGGACCTGATTAGCATTGCTGGGACTCTTTTGGGCTATATGGTTTATACCCCTTCAAAAAGCCAAGCTATAAAGGACCTTGACTAAATGTTGACTCTGTAGGACTTGTGTGAAGTCCAAATATGCTGGCATTCATGACGCTGAGTATTTATCCTTAACAGTATAGTATTATAAGAATATTGGAGTGGTAAGTAATTTTAATAATGCGGCTCTTGTATGTTTTAAAGGAAAACAGATTTTTAAGTTTTCCTCAAGTTTAGAAATCAGTCTCACATGGAAACAGTGTTTTAAGAATTTTTCTCTGAAATATAGATTTATAGGTAGATGATTGAGAGAGGATGCAGATGTTTCAAGGAATTCTCTCATATGATGAGAGAGGTTTAAATATCCCCAAATATGTCATTACGAGCTATAGCATGTGAGATGCCAGTATGTTTGTTCAATCTATGTCTGAATACCTCAAAACAGAGACGGTGTAATTCTCAATCCAAGACCAAAAGTCTGAGAACTCAGCAAATGCTGGAGTAAGTTCTAGAGAGTGAAGGATAGAGTTGTGGTAATAAGTACCATATGACCCAGCATCCCATTTTGGGCTATACAGAAATGAATATAGCATACACATAAACAGACTTATATAGTCATGTCACTGAAGTCACTGTTGCTCATGATAGCCAAAAAGTGGGACCTATGTGAACCCAATGAGGGATGAGGGATGAAGTCAGCCCTGGGGATAGGCAACAGAAGAACATTCAGCCATGTTAAAAATATATATATATACATATATATATATATATATATGACCTATGCTATAAAAATGGACAGACTTGATGACATTTAGTGAGGTAAATCAACCAACACAAAAGAAAACCTGTATGGTTCCTAGGGTATATGGATCCTGGAATAGTTAATTACAGATAAAAAGTAGATGATATTTTCCAGAGGCCAGAGAGAATTAGGAAAAGACCATTATAATCTATAAGAGGAGACTGGAAGTTTTACAAGATGAAATGAGTCCTGAGTTTTGGGTGCACAATGATGTAAATGTACTGTATACTGCAGAACCGTACAATATGAAATAGTTGAGATGCTCAAATTTGTATCATATGTGCTATCAAAATGAAAAAGTAAGTCTTTTGTAAAAAGCTACATAAAATGTTAAAGCTATCTGAAAACATCAGCTATTAATAGATGGAGGTGAAACAGCTAGTCTACAACCAGAGAGTATAGAAGAAAACCCGAACTACTTCCTGTGTATGCAAATAAACTCAGTCCAGGATTCTTGGGCCCTGGAGAAGGGGCAACACTGAAATCCACTCTCTTACACACCACCACTGAGGTCACTCATCCCACCTACAAGTTTTCTCCTTTATACCTTGGAGTTTTGAAAGACAGTTGAAAGAAACACATTGGCTGACCCTAGGAATGCACGGCAGTCTGAAGGCCTTGCAGAGACAAAGGATCCCCAAAGTCTATGTTCTTAAATAGTTAAAGATTGAACAAATTAAGAGAATTGCTTCGTGACCCACAAAAACTTGACTTTATTCATACACAGACTTTAATGAGGACTTTTAGATTCCTGACAGGGTCCATGAATTAGAGCTACTACTTTAATTAGCACTTCTTTAGGTACAAATTTATATTAATAATTTTTCAAATATGTGCCAAAGATTCTCCTTTGGATTAAAACAATACTATCAAAAGCCAATATTGAGGGTAGGGAGGGCTGGGGAGTTAGCTTAGTGACTAAAGCACTGTTCTCAGTAGCCACAGAACTACATGATCCAGAGTGCTAGAACTTACTCGTGAAAACCAAGCTCCAGGCACAGTGCCTACCTAAAATCCTACCTCTGGTAGAAAGAAGACATATAGATATCAAGGGTATGATTGGCAATCAGTTTAGCCAAGAGAGTGTACTATAAGTTAAGTTAAGAAACCCTGTTTCAAAAAAGAAAGATGAAGAGGCATGGAGGAATATCTGTGTCAACTTCTACATTCCACACACAAATGCAGACGTGTGCACTCCAATGCACACATAAGTTCATGTACATGCACAGGGAACCCAAAAAAATAAAGGAAAAGGAGGAAGACAAAGGAGGAGAGGAAGTAATGGGAAAAGAAGGAAGGGAAAGGAGGGATAGAGGGACTGGGGAACGGAGTGAGGGGCAATTGTTGCCAAGCCTGACAACATACATTGGATCCCTGGGTCCCACCTGGTGTATGGAGAGAGTTGACCCCTGCAGATTGACTCCATACCTCTGCGGTACGGACATGGGTACATGCACATACTATGTCAATAAATGGAAACATGATTTAAAGAAAAGAAGAAACATCTGGCAAGCATTTGCTTTAAGAGGGCCAAGCAATGTTTAATATGAATGCACTTTGTAATAGAACTTTAAAATAAAAACAGGATATGAATAGATCCAAAATGCAAGGTAACTGAAATTACAGTTAGAGATGTTCCCACCCCTCCCTCAGTGTAGGATGAGGTGATGGATCTTTCTGCTTGAGCAATGTCAGGGAAAACCATGCAAAACAAAGGTTAAGTAAGGCATAGATGTTCAAACACTATACCCCAAACGTTCAAATTTTAAATGAAAATCATTTCTACATGAACAAGAAAAATCTCACCTTTGATTTAAGAAAAGAAAATCAATAGTTGGAGACAGGAAAGACCTGTCAAATTTCTTCAAGCAGTCACCAAAAAAATGTTTCAGTGATCTACTTAAGATAGACTTTGAGGGGGAAATGTGATTAGAATAGGTTATGTGAAAAATTCTTTTCAACAAAAAAAAATGTTAACATTTTTTAAATAAATAAAACAAAGTTGAAGCAACTGGATAGAAAAAGGAGTCTTGTTAAAGAAATAGAATGTATAAAGAACATATCTTGTTGTTGTAAAATTATAAAACATGCTGTCTTTTACCCTCACTAGATCAGGCACTGCAGTGCCCCAAGATATCTGGTAGACATCTTCATCTCAATCAGCAAAGCATCTCACCCACTCTGCTTCATCCCATATCACACTGCTGACAGCTTCTCTCTGAGCCTGGCAGCAAGCTCTCTACCCATCTAGTTTCCAAGGCAGGTTGCCATCATGCCAGAAACGCACACCCCAACTCCATGGCAGCCCAGTGTCTCTAGCCACTGCACACTCTCTTAAACTTAAATAGCTATGTGGAAGAACACACAACCTCTGATCCAATTGACAAGATATAATTGCCCACCTAAACATACAAAGTCCTATATACATCCATCCCTTAAAAATATTCATTACTATCTGTAAATACACAGAGTAGAATCTTAACATTAGCCTCATGTTCTCCTGTGGCTTCCTCTGCTTTCCTTTTCCAGTGTCCTCCTCTTCCCTCAGACTTTTCTCCCACCCATCCTTCCTTCTCGCCCAATGACAGGTCTTGTTCTATCTTGTACCTGCCCTCACCTGTGTAATGGCATCATCCCACAATATCAGAAATCTGAAATGATGCAATGTATGGGCTCAATAGTAAAACCAAGATCACAAAATGTCTGTGGGCTTGTAGTCAGAGAAACTGGCAGATTTTGAACAGACATAAGACAAAGCAAGTGTTAAAAGAACAGATCTTGGAAACATGTTTGATTTTAACAAATGGCTCACCATTTGTGTCACCAGAATTTCAAATGAAAGGGAGGAACCATGCAAGACTGAACATGCATTCAAAGAATAATGGCTAAAAGGCCCTCAAACTTGGAAAATGTCAAAATCCTACAGATTTATCAAATGGAGACAACCCTAGAGAAATGTCTTCTTAGATACACCATAGCCAAAGATTCATATAGACAATATTAAAAAATGGAACTCTCTTTTTCTGTTGGTAGGAACACCAAATAGCAGGTCTTCAGACCATGGTTTGACTGTTTCAAAGAAGAACTTAATCTTACTCTGCAATTTTGTAAGTATGTTCTATTTACTTTTACTTCTAATTGAATATGCAAAGTTTTGAAAATTAAGGGGAAAATTTTCTAAGCAACTAGAGGGAAATGAAATGTTACCAGTGCTATAAAAGCTATTTATATGACAGTAAATTTCTGATCAGAAACTATGATAATATAACAAGTAGCACAATATTTTCTCAAGAGCTGGGAGAAAGACTGTCAACCTGGAGTTTCTTCAATAGCAAAAGAATTCTATTTTTGGAACATTTTATAATGTGACATGTTCCATATATAATGTAATCACCTGCTTAAATTGTTTAAAATTTGTTTAATTGTAACAAAGGTCAACTTTATTGTCTCTAAATCATATCTTAGTAAAGATGACTAAAACCTAGTAGACCAAACAGAATGAGCTTCCTTTAAAAGTCCTCATTATTATTAGCACTGGGGGAAGAGGGTTACACAGGGCCATGTGGGATTGGTCATTATAGGCACCCATGGAAAGTCTGCTAGAGTTCATTTTACAACTCCCTAGCATGCATTTTATTCTTTGAATCTAAAGTATACCCACTGGCTCATGTTTTTAATGCTCATTCCCTAAGTAGCATTCTATTTTGGGATGGTAGAGCCTTTAGTGGGTGTCATTCTGACAGCTTAAATTAGGTCACTAGTAGCAGCTTTTTGATGGTGGCAGCCCAGGCCCTGGTTCTAGCAATGTTTCCACCATCTTACTGTGCTGTCTTATAAGTAGCTTCCGCCATGATTCCCTCTTGCATTTTCTTGCTCACGTTGTTTCTGTCAAGTATAATGGTCACAGTGATTCCAAAGTGTTCAGTCCTAAAAAGAGATCTGTGTGGGTAACACTGACCAGGTTCCGCATGCTGTATTTGTATATTTATTCATTTTAACTATGTTAACAAAAACAAAAATAGTTAACATTTAACCATTCATAACAACCATGTTTAAAATAGTGAAAACTATGAATCTGGAGGGGAATAGGGAAGAGAAGTATTATGGAAGAGAAGAAGGGAATGGTGTAATTATATTTTAATAAATTTTTAAACATAGGGGAAAGGCAACTGATCAGGAAAAGTGGTGTCTCAGAGGTGAGATCATTGGCAGGGGTGATGCCATTGTAGACATGACATCATTTGTAAAATAAACTCGACCATGTGGTTCTTTTTTTAATTTATTTTTTAATTATTCACTGAGCCTAATGCAAGATTGTAGTAATAGTTTGTAAGGCCAGAATTCCAATAGGAAAGCAGAAATTGAAAGTCAAGCTAATGAGGCAGCTGTACTACACTGAGAACTGGATTAGTGGTCACTCTTGTTTCATTGGTATAAAGAATTTATAAACATAAATTGTCCTGAAAAGTCTCCTGAAAAATCTGAGTGACACTGAATTGAAAAGTAATGGATGAGTTCACTTGGGAGAGAAAAATCTCACCATAGCCACAACATTCAGGTTGTGGCATGGTTATGGTTATGCTAGTGTGTGTGTGTGTGTGTGTGTGTGTGTGTGTGTGTGTGTGTGTGTGTGTGTGTAATAGGGAGAGAGAGAGAAGATAGAAACAGTAATAAGATCAGAAAGATATTCATATTATCCAAGAAAAGAACCCATTTAAAGTGGCAAATGGAGAGGAAAATAAGAACAAAATGCCCTAGTTTTAATGAGAAAAAGGTCATTTTTAAAAAGCCAAGCAATTAGGAAAGCTACTTAAAAAGCATCCTCAGGAATTGCTTAGCCACCATCATCCTGAAACAGCTCACTTGGTTTAACAATAACATTTTAAAAATAGAGATGCAATACCAATATGGTGGCAATAGCTTTTGTGAACTAGGCAAAGTCTTGCAGAAAGTGGTGGGAACCCAGAATGCACTAGTGGTGTTGCCACAGACAAAATTTTTGGGTTCAGGAATAAAGGATTAATATAAAAATAGGCTACTTACCATCACACCCAGTGACCCACTAGCAAAATTGCTGTCTCCTGCTCCAACTTCGTTATAGTCTGCTAGCCTAGAAGTCTTGGTTACATGAGGATTAGGAAACACAACAATTGCACTGAACTCAAAAGCAAGTCTTGTTTCTGGCCACTTTTATCTCCTCATGCCCTTGAGTCAATATAGGCTAACAAAAGAATTACAGCCTTATTGGTAGTAATCGATCTAGACAACCAGTGAGAAATTTTACTACTACTCTAATCATAGTGGAGAGCTACGTTTGGACTCTAGGAGATCCCTTAGATTCCTTCCTATGATATGGGTCAGTGGAAAATTACAGCAACCAAATCCAAGCAGGAAAATAAATGCCCTCGACTCTTTTGAAGAATGTAGATGTGTGCCACACCTCCAGAACCAAGATCTAGTAAGGGACTTCATGAAAGGGAAGAAAACTTGGAATAGGTATCTCTAAATACCAGCTGTAACTATATGACTAGGAAATGTGGATTATATTATTAGTATTTTACAGTTTGTAAAAGAGTGTTTTGCACATTAAGCAGATAGGTGTGTTTATTTAGTCTCTGGGATGGTTTCAATGCAAATGGCTCCTGTAGGCTCATATATTTTAGCACTTGGTCTGTAGTTAGTGGAACCGTTTAGGAAGTATTAGGGGGTGTGATCTTATTGGCAGGGGTATGCTTTAAGGCTTCAAGAAATCCTACCTACCCCCTGATTGCCCTCTCTCTTTCTGTCTCTGTACCTCTGTGTGTATGTCTATATCTGTCTCTTTGCCCTTTATCCCTCTGTCTGTCTCTCTGTATGTTTCTGTCACTGTCTCTTCTCTCTTTCTCTCTCTTGCCTGCCTGTCTGCTGCCACGCTGCCCACCTCAATGATCAATGAACTCTGAGTCTTTGAAACAGTAATCACAAAATTAACTCTCTCATCTCTATGTTGCCTTGGTTAAAGCATCTTACCCCAGCAATAGAAAGTAACCATCTACTGCTAAGATGTAACATAAAACTGATCAAATAGCATTACTTAGTTATTTTCATATTTCAGTTCATTGTTATCAGGAACAAAAGAAGAAATATGTTTCAGAGGACTCTGCTCCCTATTTTGGAAGAGTAACGTGTTTTGGTTGCATGAAGAGTAGCTTATCTCATGGTCACTAGAATGAACACCTGTTATTGTCTTCATTGTATAAGGAGATGATTGGGTATGAACTTGACATCAGATGGGTCTGTGTCAATCTGAGCATCTGAAGAGATATCTAACACTGGTGAAGCATATCACTGGGCATATGTAGGGATTATTTCCAAAGTGAGTAACATATGATATAGGGACAGGAAGGAAAAAAAAGGACTACTCTAAACATGGGCTGTGTTTCCCACTAGGCTAGAATAACCAAAAGAAAAAGGAGAAAGAAGCTAGTCACTGTGTACCAAGTCTACTTTTTCTGAGAAAATTCACCAGTTGGTTCTGTGTTCCTCTGCTAACATAAGGCTGCAGATTCTTCAGCTGTCCATAAAAACTCAACACTAGTGACTCTCCAAGGAGCACAGGGGTCTTCGGCATTGTAATAGGATGGGAGGCTTCCAGTTTCTTGAATTGGGCAGCCACCCGCTTCTCTGCCTATCTAGTATGGCATGGTTCTGCCACTGAACCTTCCATGGCATAAGTCAAATTTTCTTAATTTTCTCATAAAATGTTTCTTAATTCCATTACTTTATAAAATCTTCAGTAATATAAAATACATTTATTAGTTGGGTATTTAAAGAACAAAAAATGAGATGTTTAAAAGAAATCCTACTCTCCACATTTCAAAAGATGTCCAAAAATGTTGCCAGCAAAATCAATTTTAATATATATTTTAATGCATACATTATATCACAATACAATTACAGAAGTACAAAAAGCCTGAGGAGATTTCAATCAAATAGATTAATTTTCCCCAAACTAAATCAATATGCTTTAAAAATCATTATCCAGCATGATCAAAAGAGCATGAGAAAAATTCTCTCCAGCCTTCCAATTATGGCTAGACCCCTAATAAGCCAAGGCTAAGTTCTGATCAACTGGCAAATATGTCTTTCAAATTCTTAGCACACGCTCAATTGAAAATGGAATAGAAGGAAGAACTGCCATTATGAAAAGCTCTATTGATTCATTTTCAGGACTAAGTGGCTGAGCTCTAGGATTATCCATGAAATCTGTTTCCTAGGAAACCCATTTCACCCGGAGATTAGCAGCAAAGTCTTATGGGAAGGAAGGGTTGCTTGTTCTTTATAGTTTGTCCAAAAGGAATAAACGATGAAACTGTAGATCTGAGTTTGGTTACATGGAAACTTTAGTTACCTCTTACTTGCTATATAGTCAAACACATAATTTCTTCTTAATGTCTCACAGTTTGGAATCACATGGGAACGATACTGTAAGGTGGTAACTCCCACTCTTCAGTTTCTTTCCAAGTGCAATTATTTCATTGCATCTTGATGAATACTCAAAGCTAATATTTAATTCTTTGCTTTCTATTAGTTTTAGTCAAACATATGTCTCTGTTTATCGCAGGATAGAAGTGGGTGTAAACATCAGCCTGACTCTTGACCTGTTGTTCTTAGCCTTTCTCTACACTAAACTAAAGCCAAATGATCCCTTCCTTATTCCCTTCCATTGACGTGCCTTTGGTGATATGAGACAGGCTAGGTTTGAGTGTGATCTCTATGAAATCTATTTCTATGTGGTACAACCTTTAAAGTAGGCACCAGCCCTCATGCCCCTGCTGGCCTTTACTCTCTACTACTGTGGTCTGCCCTAGGAAGATGAAAACTGTATGTCTCTGAGAAAGTGAACATGAGAAGTATCTTCTCTTTCTGTGTGCATATGCAAGAGTCCATGAGTAACACAGAATGAGCCTGGCCCTGAAAACTTGGTAGTCTATATTCCTACTCTTTCCAAGGGGTATAATAAAATCGTACTGACTTCTATAACTTTTTTCATTCAGTGATTAGCTGAATAAAGCCAAGTAAATAGTGTGAGACTAGAAAAGAACCAACAAATTCACTTCCATTCATCTCATTCTCGCCCTAAGATTCACATTTTCTTCCACATGGTAATCCAGTTCTATAAGGAAAGCATATGTTCTTACTTTGACCATTTAACATTATGTGTGTGCATGCATGTGAACGTCTAATGAACATGCGTGCATGTGTGTGAAGTGTGTGTATGTGTGTGTGTGTGTGTGTGTGTGTGTGTACATGAATAGACATATGCAGGTGCATTCAAAGACCAGAGATTAATCTTGAGAATTATTCATCAGACACTGTTTATCTAGTTTTGGTTTGGGTTGGGTTGGGTTTTGTTGTTCTGGCTGTTGTTGTTGTTGTAATTTTTCAGACAGCCTGTCACACTAGCCTGTGCTTGCTTTGTATGTCAGGTTGGCTGAATAGCAAACACCAGCCCCGCCCTCCCCCCCACAGACTTAGCATCCCTGATGTTGGGATAACAAATATATACTACCAGGCACAGATTTTTAAATGTTAGATCTACAAAGCAAATCCAGACCCTTATACATGCAAGGCAAGCAATTTATACGCTGACATAATGGTTCTAAAAAAATTTTAATGAGAACCAAAGAGAAAAATGATTTTTCTTCTAAAAATGAAAACTTATGATACTCCAATGCTTTAACAAAATGAGAAGGAAATATGATGAGAGAGACTTAGATGAAAACGGGTCCTGAGTGATAAGACAGAGCAAGCATCTTTCAATTTGCGACCATTGTGAACATTTTCCTGGCCATTGAGACTATCCTGTCATGTTTTCTTTAAAGAACAGATGGAGTATAAACCCTTCAACAACAGAGAAGCTCAGATTACCATGTTTACGCAGTAGGGTATAAGCATGTGAACTGGACTCTAGCAGCCAAAGCACTTTCCCCAGAGGATAACTGAAAAGCAACTGGCTGTGAAGAGTGTTTTTAACATAGGTTCAGACAAGAGTACACTTAGATACAAAACAAAATAAAATAAAACTACACAGATAGACCCAATGCCCAATGATGCTGTCAGATGCCTTGGAAACCAATGACACCAGTCACATTGGGATATCTTCCCTGCTTTTGCAATGTGATGATATTTCTCTGGCTAATGCCCTCAAACCTTGTTTTTCAGTTAACTTTGTTCTTTGCCTTTTCCATTCTTTGATATTCTTTTAATAGTTTCATTTGTGCATACTCGTGGTGGTTTCCTAACTTGTCTCTAGATCCACAAGAAAGAATACCCTTGGCAGGGAATAGAGAGGCAAAGATTAAAACAGAGACTGAAGGAACACCCATTCAGAGCCTGCCCCACATGTGGCCCATACATATACAGCCATCCAATTAGACAAGATGGATGAAGCAAAGAAGTGCAGGCCGACAGGAGCCGGATGTAGATCGCTCCTGAGAGACACAGCCAGAATACAGCAAGTACAGAGACGAATGCCAGCAGCAAACCACTGAACTGAGAACGGGACCCCCGTTGAAGGAATCAGAGAAAGAACTCGAAGAGCTTGAAGGGGCTCGAGACCCCATATGTACAACAATGCCAAGCAACCAGAGCTTCCAGGGACTAAGCCACTTCCCAAAGACTATGCATGGACTGACCCTGGACTCTGACCTCATAGGTAGCAATGAATAGCCTAGTAAGAGCACCAGTGGAAGGGGAAGCCCTTGGTCCTGCCAAGACTGAACCCCCAGTGAACTAGATTGTTGGGGGGAGGGCGGCAATGGGAGGAGGATGGGAAGGGGAACACCCATAAAGAAGGGGAGGGGGAGGGGGATGTTTGCCCGGAAACCGGGAAAGGGAATAACACTCGAAATGTAAATAAGAAACACTCAAGTTAATAAAAAAAAAAGAAAAGGAAGTATCGTTTGATTCATTTGGGCTTTCAAAGCTCTGGAAATGAACCAGTGAGCCATGGAAAGAAGTTGAAAAGCGTTCTTTCTTTCCACAGTGGAACAGGTTTGCTTTGAATGATAAAAGGACATGAGGTTTTTAATTTGTGAAGGAAGGAAATCATTTAGCTATGGTGTTTATTTATGGTATTTATACATAGTTGGCTGCAGTTCCAGATAGACTACTTACTTAGTATGTATAAGGTCCTTGGTTCAATGTTTAGCAACACACTTTTTCTTAAGGTTTATGGATGCAGCATGAACAATTGTTAGCATTTAAGAGACACTGGGTTCTATTCCCAGCACCAAAAATAAAACCCCACAGGAAGACCAACACTGTCAACTACCTTGGACCCATGGAAGCTCCTAGACTGAGCCATTAACCAAAAAGCATATGCATGCTGGTCCAAGGCCCCCAGCACATGTGTAATACAGGGCTGCCTTGTATGGCCTCAGTCTGAGAGGATACACCTAATCCTATAGAGACTTGATGTTCCAGGGTGGGGAGATATGGGGGCACCCTCTTAGAGGTAGAGGAGGGAGAAAGGTGAGAAGAACTCACTCACTTAGAGGTGAGGAGAGCAGCATTTGGGATGTAAATGAATACAATTAATTAATAAAAATGTACATGCACACCCATGTTTAAATAAGCTTCAACCATACTCCGCTATCAAATCCTACTCTATTATGACTGTGGGTAACGAATACAGGTTGAGGCAATAAATGCTAGGACAGAGAAGATAGCCATTTGGGATGACAATGCTCCGTGTTAATCACCTGGGAAGTGACTGTAGGAGCGCTGGAAGAGGCAGCTTCTCCAGTGAAGTTGGCCCGGTGCATTCCTACCCTATACTTCTATGTTATGCTTCTCCAAGAAACAAAACTACTAAGAGCTGTGAGTGTGGGAGGGTAGTGGAGGCAAAGACACATGGAGAGAAAAAGAGTTCTAAAGACAGAAAAGTCCCGTGGTCTGCCACTGCAAAATGGAGACCCAGGAATGCGGATGGCATAAGTTTACTTTAGTCTGAAGGCTTGAGAGTTAGAGTATCAGACGGTATAAACCCCTGCTGTAAAGACAGGGGACAACCTATGTCTTCAAATAAGCAGGCAGAGCTTGGGTTCCTCCTCTTTGTGCCTTTTGATTCACTTAAATGATCCACCAATTGGATGAAAAGCATTCGCATACACTGCCACAGAGCCAAAGGCTGACCTCCTAAAGACACAGCGTCACTTACAGGAACATCTGGACATGCTCTGATTTAGCCAGGTTGATGTATAGCATGTCCTGTCCTGGCATCTAAATAATTCTGGTCTCTATTTCACCTTTCTTCAAGTTACATAAACTTACAATGTCAGAGGTAGAGATGCATATAGTATTATGTAATTTCTTATATAACCTGGAAAGCAGAGGTCTAAGGAGGAAAATTTAAAGTGAAGTCACATAGAAACCTTCAGATGCCCAATAGCACCGAGAAGACATTTTCAGGGCAGACACTAGCTTGATGTCATTCGATCTTCAATGGTGTTTGATAGGCTTTTCAATTTCTTAATTAAATGTTGGTTTATTTGTTTGGCACTCCACAAATACAATTCAATCACTAGACATCATATTAGGCTCTCTTGCGAAAATCCTGTCTACCTGGTGGTTGAATTAAATAACCAAAGGGCTGGAAGTTTTCTAAATGTGAGAAATCCATAATGAGAAGGAAATTCTATTCATTCGCTTCTTTTATTCATTGTAATCTTTGAAAGGCAATTATTGTTTAATGGGAAAAAGTAAAGACTTGTATAATCCTGCTTTGTAAGTATTAAACCATAACAGATGAATTCTCTTCTCCGAAAAATAAAATGTAATAGGATAGTGGTAAGCAGGTCATTCCCATCTCTTTTTAGCCTTAGAAAATCGTGTGTGTGTGTGTGTGTGTGTGTGTGTGTGTGTGTGTGTGTGTGTGTGTGTGTACGCGCGCGCGCGCGCATGCGTGTGTGTAAAGTAAAGGACTTTTCTAAACCTGATTTGATCACTGACCAAGAAAGGACTGAAGACATAGAACATGCAAGTGACATGCATCCATCTTCTCATTTTAATATCATTATTATTAGCATACCACACTGTGAGGGTAATTTTAATATAAATGTATGGAGAAAATTAATATAACAGCTAGGTGGGGGTCTTTTAATTCTAGCTATTTCTCCAATAATAACACAGAAAGACCAAGATTTATTTTCAACTTAAAGTTCATTAACTAGGCCTTATAATTCTATTCTAATCCTCTAATATAATCTGCTCCCTCCTCAGACAAAATCCCTGAGACACTTGCATTTTTGTATTGGCCTGGCCCTCTGGGCTTCAGGTGTGTTCTGCCTTGATACCTTTCTGAACCCCTTCCTCCAGATGAATCTCTCTTGCTCTTTTTCTCTGCCTCCTCCCTTAGATTCTTGACATAAGCATTACATACAATGCCATATTGGATTGCAACATGTTGGGTTGAGGGCAGAGAAATCACCATTTGAATAACACAAGGATAAACTTTACACAATGCACAATAACATTATGCCTGTACCATACACTTAGCTTTGGCATGTCTGCCCCACAGATTAGAATGGACATAGATACTGTTAAATACTTGGAACAAATATAAACCCACTCGGCATGCCAATTAGCCTCCTTTCACTGCACTTTGTCCTCAACTTAACAGTTATAACCCTGCTGCTAAGATTACAACATACTAGACAGCAGGCTATGAACATCCCATGGTAAATAAGCTGCATCTAGGTAAAATCTGTTAGTGCTATGATGCCCCCAGACCTCTGGACCAGAAATGAGGTAAAGGCTAAACATTCAAAGTGTTTCTCAATGTAGTGATCAATGTTATAAATTTGGAGTGTCAGTTATGTTGGCCCTGGAGAGCCAGTAGACATGTCACAAAACCCACGCAAAACTAGGATGCAAAAGCAGAATGATTAGGGTTTCACGAACTCATGGATACTTTGAATGGCCATTTGCAAAATAAAGGAGCAAAATGGAGCACTGGTGACATTGAGCTAATATTTGTCGGCTTGACAGCAACTGTGGCATCCTTTGGCATAGCTGCCAGCTAGGATATTAAATTCTTCATCATGATCAGCTATTCAGATACTGATAATATCATGATGATCCTATAAAGAACCTCACATGAATGTATTTCCCATTAGGATTTACCATACAATGACTATTTTTTTATTTATTTATAGATATGCATATAAGTTTACTTGGGGATTCTTAAAAAATTCTTTTTAGGCTGTATTGGCTAATCCTCTTTGGTTAGATCACTGAACGTGCACTAACATACATAGAACTTAATACCTGAACAGAGAGAGTTTATAAAACAAGAAGTCGACGGTTAGTCATGACAGAAGATTGCCCAGACTTGCATTGATGCTTGGTTAGGTAACAGTCACCATTGGTGCCCATTTACTTGCCCTCATCATGTACTGTTCTGTGTCTCAAACTCGGACTTCTAAGCACAAGTATCAGCAATGAAATCTTGCTTGAATGAACAAGGTAGATCAGATGTCCCAGAGAATTAACATCATGAGGAGCAATCTTTGGCCAATGATAAATGGTCACTGGCACTTTCTTCTTTCCTTAAGTATGATTAGTTGGATGCTGGCCTGACTCCCAGTGACTTTCCTAAGTATACAGGCCTAGTTGTTCCCAACAAGCCACTATTTATTGCCTCCCTTTCATCCACATTTCAATTCTCCATTCCTTTTATATGTGGGTCTTAGAGTGGTCTTCAAATAATCTGTGTCCCCATACTCTTGTCCTGGGGTCTACTTTTATGAAGCACAACCTGCAATTGAGGTAATCCTTGAGTTAATAATATTTTTGTTAATATAGTTTTATCAAACATTATTTTTCTTAGAGTCTAACCTAGTTAAGTGTTCATTCTGGTAGGTTTTTGCTGTGTCTGAAATAAAAGAATTTAGAGGGCCAAAGAAACACTATGTAAATACAAAATGAGAGATACAGGTAAACTTCAGGTCAATCTGAGCTTTATAAGGCACATGAAATGATATTTTTCCAGGTGGAATTATAAGTATATGATCTATTAGTACTTTAGGTAAAAAAGGCAATTGTCCACTTGTCTTTTGTAAAGCAGTCATTCTAGTTATGATGATGACAATAGAAAGAAGGAGACAAAAGGAGCAAGAATGGTTTCTGCCTCAAAAAAAAAACTAACCTGTCATATTTTTATTGGATATTTTTTACTTATTTACATTTCAAATGTTATTCCTTTTCCCGGTTTCCCATCCATAGATTCCCTATCCCATACCCCCTCCCCCTTCTTCTATGAGGGTGTTCCCCACCTATCCACTCACCCCTTCCCACCTCCTCGACCTGACATACCCCTACAATGGGGATCAAGCTTTGGCAGGATCAAGGGCTTTTCCCCCCATTGGTGCCCAACAAGGCCATCCTCTGCTACATATGCAGTTAGAGCCATGGGTCTGTCCATGTTTACTCTTTGGATGGTGGTTTAGTCCCTAGGAGCTCTGATTTTTTGGTATTGTTGTCCTTATGTGGTTGCAAACCCATTCAGCTCCTTTAATCCTTTCTCTAACTCCTCCAATGGGGACCCTGTTCTCAGTTCAATGGTTGGCTGCATTTGCCTCTGTATTTGTCATGCTCTGGCAGAGCTTCTCAGGAGACATCCCTATTGGGCTCCTGTCAGCATACACTTCTTGGCATCAGCAACATTGTCTGAGTAAGGTGGCTGTATGTATATGGGATGGATCCCCAGGTGGGGCAGTCCCTCGATAGCCTTTCCTTCAGTCTCTGCTCCAAACTTTGTCTCCATATTTCCCGTCTTATATTTTTTAAAGAACTAAAAGTCAAAGAGTTTTGAATGAAAATTCAGGGTTCAAGTATGGATAAACTGAGTCTTAAATACTCATGAAGCATCGACAGGGAGATGTCAGGAAACACATTGTGATATAAGTAGGATTTCACATCTGGACTTGAGATAAAAGTGGAGGAACTGAATCAGCAACCATAGGTAAAGGATTCAGAGATTTCCAAAAGAAAGGAAAGGTAACTCCCTGAGTATCCCCAGCATTTAAATATCAGATAAAACAAGAGAAGCAAGCAAAGCAGACGAGGCTGGAGTGGCCAGTGGTAAGAAGAAGCTAAGAGATGAATCTCTAAATATAATTAAGCCTTGGAAATCTCATAGCAGTACAGGGAATTTCAATTACAGTTCACTCCAATGAGGAATAAAGGAAAACAGGGATTGGCATTGTCTGTGGGTTCTAGAATGATGATAGTCATTCCTAGGATAATCATACTTAGTGTAGCCATGGTCTTCAGAGTACATATAATGCTCATTAACTGTGCAAAATTCTAAATGTGGCTCACTTCACTTAAAAAGGTGTCTTGGCAGCGTACTCCATGGCCATTGGCCATTGGTAACTTTGATAAGGGCTGTTTTAAAGGAGTGGTTTGAGGAAGTAAGAGTAGGGTGCGAATGGGAGACAAGAAAGCTGAGTCAACTTGTGCATAAGCCTTAGGTGGTTGATGGATGCCATGGTACCAAGGCTTTTACACGCTGCCCAATGAATATGATGGGACACAAGGCATATGATAAAGGAAAGATAAAAAACACTGAAAACCCAAAACTCTTGAGGAATAATATACTATACCTAGAGACAGGAGTTAGATAGAAGAATGTTTGCATTCTATAGAAAATGAGAGGAAATGGTAACAAGTTTTAAGGGCTGAATAATGGTGTGTATTTGTTCTGTCTTAATATCCCTTTACAATATTGCTTCATCATTTAGTGATCACTACTACTTATTACTCTAGATAATATTTTATAATTATAACTCAGAATCATGGTACTCCAAATAATAATAATGTCAGCAGTTCTAAAATAATGAGCCGTGGCTAGTATCCCATGAATAGTTAGATGGGTTAATCCAAATGGACTTCGTGGTCAACTAAGTCTAAGAAATACTATTTATTCTATCATTATCTTACATATTCAAAATCTTACACATTGAAAACATATAGTCCTCTCAGTTTAATGTTTAATGGAGTTCACATAAATAAGATTGAGAATTTACCCCCCAAATATATCACATTATAGACAGATATACAATTTTCTGAGCAGTCATGCAGCTTCAAATTATCCAAACTAACCCAGAATCTAGAAGAACACGTCGTTACCTTCAAAGCTTGCCAACCGATGCTGGAGAGCATTACTTCTAATTTATCCTGGGGTTGGCTCTTCGGAATTATCATGTCTTCTTTTAAAGAAAAGCCTTTTTCTTACTTCATTTTCCTTCTTTACTTTAAATTGCTTGCCACCTTTGATAAAATAGTATAGACAATGTTACAGTGACTTGACTCTTAATAAAGTTTGCATGCAAATGCTGTCAAGGGCTTTAGAAACTCTAAATGTATTTTATTTGTGCGTTCTCTTTCATAACTGTGCATATTTATTCCCTTGTAAAACCCTGGAAGATCAAAAAGTCATCTTAATTTAAGGCAAAAAAAAAAAAAATACTGATCTGAAGAAAGAGCCAGGGGCTTTCCCTACACAGAGCTTGAACTAAATAGAATAAAATTAATGGAAAAGTTTCTACTTCTGGCCTAACCCTAGCAACTTCTAATATCCTTTTACAATTTGGGCCATAAAGGTGCTTGATATATTAAATATTAACACAGTAATTGATGAGGAGGAAAGTAAAAGTCAACTGCCTACACTCTATAAATAGAAAGGTAGTGTGATCTCTAACTTTAAAAGATTTCCAAAGAAACAACAAAAAATGTTCAAAAGTCCAATTTGGTTTTCCCTATAAAGAAAATATAGTCCTGAAAATAGCCTAAAACTTTAAATCATAAGAAAAATTTATTGTAAAGTATTTCAGAAAAACTAATCCAGATTTTAAATATTATCAACAAAAATAGTTTCTATGCAGCTGTTATTATTATAAAACTCATGGGCCCTTTGTAGAGGCAAAATGTCCCATTGTACGCGTAGTGAACATTTCAATAAAATAGAATCAATTCTCCCGAGTAAAATTCACCTTTGGGCAAGCAGCATCCAGGCAAAATTAAAACCTTAGAGCCTCTTTATCTGCTATTGAAATGTAGTTCAGAGCATTTTCAGTTCAGTTCTAATATCTATGGAGAGTCAAAATGTCTTTTAATTAAGAAGCAAGTCTAATCACACCTAATGCTTTTGCCATGCCTTTGACACAGGATGAGAAAGGTCACGAAATTGAGTGAGTTCGATGCCATTTGATTGAACTGCTTAAAAATGATGTTGACTTAACAGTGAAAGACTATCCAGTTTTTAAAGATAGTTAGAGAGGTTAAAAGACTCCATCAAAAAATTTTAATCAGTCAAAAATCAACTTATTTCAACATGATCTACCATAAGTCTAATAATCATCCATTGTTTTCAGCTGTGAAAAGAGTGCAAGTGAATTGTGTAGATTCACACTAATTAATAAGTTCAAAATAATTATCTACTAAAATAATACAGAATAGTGAAAGTATGTCTTTTTAAAAAAAAGTATGTCTTATATTACACAGGTAATATAAGGCCTTGCTCACAGTAGATTCTAAAAATGTACTAATGTAAATATGAAAAAATAATAAATTATTGAAGATAATAATAAAGTCACACTGAACTGTTAAACAGACACAAACCTAAAGTGGGGTCTCCCCAGACTACTAGCAGCTGTGAGAATTTATAACTAGACCAAATCATCTTTAATACTGTAGGCTAGACCCACACAGTCACTGCTCTAATGAGTCCCTTAGGTATTCTAGTACTTGCTGGGTTTTGAGGAACACTTGCAGGAAGGCAGAAGCTAGAATATTCGGAAAAGACGAGGAGAATACTGAGGTCAGAGAGATCTGAGAGAGGTCCAAGTTTCCTTCTCCTGCTATAATAAATCATTGACCAAAAGAAGTTTGTAAGAAGAAACATTTCATTGGCTTATACTTGCACATTACAATCCATTATTGAGAGAATTCAAGGCAGAAACATTCAAGAATCATGGAAGAACCTCGCTAGTTCAGTCTCTGGCTCCCTCACAAGCCCGTGCTTAGCTAACCTTGTTGTGTATCCCATAACCTCCTACACAGGGGAATGTCAATGCTCACCGTGGGTTATTGCCTCCTACATCAATGAACCATCAAGACAGTCCTCCAAAGACATGTCCACAGGCAAAGATAATCTGGATAATCCTTCAACTAATCCTACCTTCACAGGTGACCCTAGGATGTGCCAAATTAACGATTAAAGTTAACTGTGACATTTGACTCGGGCTCCTTATTCTCATAATACAATTTAAATGACAGTACAATCTTAACCACTGATTGTTACAATCACTATGATGAACCATATCAACATGTGCTCTGTGTTCATGCAGACATCATTGTAATTTAAATGTGAGAATGGTCTTAGTCTTTGCTATGTGGATGACTATGTAGAGTATGTAAAACTCACACCCAAACAGCAATGCTGCCCTCTGGGGACACTCACATCCTTCTCATAGCTGGTCTTGGAGAAGACTAGATTGTCCCTTCCAAGTTCCTTCCAGAGCTCAAGGTGACTCTCTTAGGTCAGTAATATAAAAAAGTGACTGGAACCCATTGGCCAAGTGTTCAGGCTTTTAGCTTCTTGTATATTAAGGGGAAGAAAAATAGAGATGAGCATTAACAGAAGATCTGTGTTGAATATTAAAAGGCAAAAACTAGTACTCATTTAAGCAAAGGCAGTCATTATGGAAACAAAGTTATTAAACTTTGCAAGTATGAAAGTATACATGGTTTGCATGTATATGTGTGTGCACACATGTGCTTGTGCACATGTACATATGCATATGTGCACAAAGTGCTGAGAGAAACACCCAGGACCTTGCACAGGCTCAATAAAAACTATACCACTGGCAATTCTCCCATTATAACTATTTTTTATGAATACCTCCTTAGAATTGGATGCAAGTTTAGGAAACTTGTCTATGTGAAGCAATGCATATAGTATTTGAGATGTCCGACTCTAAATACATTGATGGCTTTCCCAATGCATTGGTAATAATCAGGAATGCATCTCTGATAAGCTAAGGAGAATAAAAATAAAGTTCTTCCTATTCCTTGACTACTGGTTGTGTTGGTTCTATAATACAAACCTAATTTAGGCTAAGGGTAGGGAATACAATGAGTTCCTTTATCTGGGAAATTTACTTTGGGATAGATTTTAGATATGGCCAGAGATCCCAGAACTTGGAGGTTGATAATGGGGTGTCTGGACTTTGTTATTTTCTCCTGTTTTTAATTTTTGCTTTATGATCAGGGACAACCTCTTACCTGACAAGCAAGATGGTGTGACTGGCTTTAGTCTGCCTCCCAATGGCAACTCCAAACTTAATAACCCAAAAATTGATTATTTGATTTAATTATTGATTGCTCTGCTTGAATATAATGGTCACACTTCCAATCCAGATCCAATTATTTTGCAAGTTGATAGCTTATTCTAATTATAAGATCAGCCTGGACCCAAATTCCAAGGACTCCCAGTCTCCCAGTACAGAAAGTAAACCCCTGAGAAAGAAACAAGGTAGACCAGAAGACCATTTTTCAAAAACAGTCTACATCAGGTGAGCTGACTGGTGATAAGAAACAGATCTGAAGAGCCCAAGAAGGCCCCCATAAGTGTGTTTGATGAAAGTGAGAAGGGATACAGGGCTGGGAGGAAGACGGTGGAGGCTGGAACAGAAGGCTTGGAGAGGAAGCTCAGATCTCTTTTCTCTTTCCTCTCCATCTTTTTCATCTTCCATTGTCATTCATTTCCTCACTTTATGTGCCCCTAAGGCACCTCAGAGGAAGGAATGTCTGGGCCTTCTCAACCTCTGGGAAGACAAAGAATGGAAGGGAGCGTATCAGGTGCCCTATGTTAATCTCAGCACCGGGAGCCACTGTATACTGAGAGATCACCAAGTGGACCCTGTCCTAAGTTTAAAGAGACACACTTCTGAGGAGCTGATGGGTTGGCATATTCTAAACATCAACTGGGACAACTGGGATGTGTCTATGTTGTCCCTGCAACAGAGCTTCGGGTATAAAACAAAGGAGTAACAGTAGGAAGAGAACACCTGAGTCTCTGCTATGATTATTGTTCTCCTATATCTATAAAACTTTTGGCAGTTCAAACATGGCTCAGAAAATAGGTGGAGTGTGTAAAGTAGTCGAATCTGGAACCGTGGTTGGCAGGAGAATGATTTAAAAGAGCTCTCTAAAATGCAACATGCATTCATATTTCAGCCTAAAGCAGAATTTATCAGCAGCTCAGCCCTCAGTCTGACAACAGAAAGAAGGTTGTTTTGTTTTATTTTTTTAAACCTACCTCTGTGACCAAAACACAGGCAATATTTACCACGCTTGGGAGCAGAATGCTAAATAGAGAATGTAACAGTTGTACAAACAGCATGAAATTATCCCCTGGAGGAAAGGTGGCCACACTTCTGTATGGCTGCAGTGAGGCAGGCTGCTTGATTCTGATACAAAGCAGGCAGAAGAACCCCAGGTCAGCCTTCAGTTGCTCATTGGAAGGGAGAAATTTGCTTCTAGATTGTAGATGTCAGCCACCAAGATCAGCCATTACCCTAATCGACAATGAGTTGAAACTGGGTAGTTCCTTGTCCACTTTCCCTATGACAAATCAGGAAAACTTGGGAGTTAAGTAAGCTGAAGTTTAATAAACCATTTAATGTGGGAAGAGAGGAATAAACTGAGCCAAACGATAGCATCCTATACCTATCTAGAGTTTGATTCAGACAAGCCCCAAACCAACGAAGATGGAGTTTTCACAGGACTAGCTGAAAGCTGCCCACATTTAAACTTATCTTTACCTATGTGCTTCCTCTCCTGGACTATGCAAGTGACAATCATGAACTTTATTATGTCTTTTGAACCTTAAAATTACCTGCCAAAACTTTATTTACTCAAGCAATTTGCTAGATGGAATAGCAGGTGACACAGAAAGGGACAATGAATTCCCTGAACAAACATGTGTTCAGCTATCGGCTTGGCTGGAAAACTGCACTGCCCCCAGCTGAACAACAACACGTAGCAACAGAACAAATGAAAATTGGACTACTGTTTGCTCATTTTTGTCGGAGTTAACCAAAATCACTAGGGTGTTTTCCTTCCCTCCCTCCCAGTCTGTCTTCCTCCCAGCATTCTGTTTGATGTCACAGAAACTCCTATCCTTGATTTAGCTGAATAATTTTCCCCATCAAAGATACACCTCATGCCAGCCTCCTCTCAGGTGCCAAGTGAACATTGATGATAACACGCACACACGCGTGCACGCACACACAAACACACACACACACACACATACACACGGCTGGGGGGGCAGAGAAACAGAGAGATACACACACAAACAGACACAGATACACATACCTGCACAGACACAAAGATACACACATAAACATACAAATATAAGGGAGAGAGAGAGAGAGAGAGAGAGAGAGAAAGAGAGAGAGAGAGAGAGAGAGAAAGAGAGAGAGAGGACATACATATACATAGATACATATGCATGCACAGACACACATACACAAAATACACACACACATACACACACATACACACACATACACACACATACACACACACACACACACACACACACACACACACACACACACACACCTTGAGTTCCTTTTCTGCTCTTGCCAGTCAACAGTGAGTCCTCTAAATCCACTTGTACTCCAGGCTTCCTTGAACACTGGAATCTGTTTGGCGAAAGAGTTAAGCGGCCTCTTTTAAAATGCAAGCATGGAGGAGCAGATGGCACATTTGCTGACTGGGGATAAGCTGCTCTCGCTTGGGTTTCAATTCCCTCCCTCCACCTGGCATCCCAGACAGCTGTATCAGCTCCATCTGCCCACCTTGAAATCATCAGGTGAATGCTCCATTTTCTTAATTGAGGTTAAACTAACCCAAGTAATCAAAGACAGGTATGGGATGTTTCCTGTCATTACCACGTCTCTGATCTATGAGGTAACCGCCGTCTCTCCCTGCATACATAAGCTGCACTTTAATATTGAAAAGCTTAGCATAGTGAGTTAAAAGACAAATAAGGATGACAGCCAGGTAAGCCTCCTTTAAAAGGCTTGACATTTTCCTCCCTTCAAACTAAACTTCTTGGGCAAATTCCTACTCACTCAAGAAACTTAATAGTGAACAGCCAGCCACCAAATCTTCCTGCCTGGAAGAGGCTCAGGCCTCTCTGGTCAAATAAATCTTGTGGAAGTCAATGGTCCACCATCTGCCCAATGGAAGATCTTGAGGCTCTGATGGAAGGATAATGTTGTCTAGACCTGTATTTATTCATCACACGCTCTAGTCACAGAAACCGAGTACTCGTGCTAGGAATAAGGGGAAAAAGGCAGACAAAACCCCTGTTCTCACAGTGGTCACACTTTAGTGAGGAGAAAACAATTTATGGATACATATAAAGGCACTTAACACTTCAGTTCCTAATAGAAATTTTAAGGAGTATAGATTAACATAAGAGCAACCAAGAACAGGTTACAGTGAGAGTTATGGAAGGAAACAATAGCCAATGGGAAGCCAGTAAGTGACTTGGTAGGAAATAGTAGTGACTTGGTAGGAAATAGTTCAGTTGCTATTCTGAGATCTGTGGCTCCCCAGGATAGTTTCAGTATGTGGCAATATACCTCAAGGGGTCATTGCAGTTAGAGTCTTGGTCAACAGAAAGCAGATACTCGTGGGTATTAGAACTTTTGGAAGATGAGACCTTCTGTGAGGTCCCTGAGTCAAGTGGACATGTTGGGATTTCACAGGAAGTGGCTAGACATGTCCCATTCTCTTTGCTTCTTGGCTTGAGATGAAATTTCTAGCACCAATGTGTCCTCACTATGGTATGAGACCCTCCATCTACTTACCAGAGACCCAGTCACTGGAGTCATACACTGCCTCTCCCTGCTTAAATGAGATGGATAATTGTACTTCTTCTTTAATGTTTTGTTGCTCGTCTTACCATCATTATTCTTTTCAATGTTAGAGAAATATGTTGGAGATGTTAGAAATGTTAGAGATATTAGAGAAATAAGACTATAAGGTTGGGCACCAAGTAGTTGTTTTTACGTAGGTTCATAAGCATAGAAAGTCCACAGATTGTGCATACACATTTTTCTTATTCTTATCTTTTATGTAAATACAATGAGACAGTACATTCATTTTTGGTCTCTCTTCTAGTCTTGAAAAATATGCTTGTGGGCTCTATTGGAATGCTCTAATGCACTTGGAAACCATTTATTCTCATTCTGTAATAACCCTAATGTCTCTGTGTCATGACACATTCATTCTACTCTTGGTGGCAAATGGAGTATTGTCAAGCTTTGAGGTGTAAATATTTTAGGAAGAGTGTCATGATGAACATGTGTATGTCTTTCTGCTGGATTACTAACTCAGAGAACAACTATTAGATTATAGTACCTGCAAATTACTGTGACACCATAGAAACTATCAAATTCAGAATAACTTTTTTATTTTTCTTAGCATACAAGTATTGGATTTTATTATAGCATCTTCAGACAATTAGTTTTTGGTTTTGTTGTTTCTTTTTCCTCTGTTATCCACACCCCCCCATAATCCTTAATGACATGGGCTGCAAAGTACAATAGGTAAAAGTAAAACAGAGACACATGCTGTCAGTTAATTAAAACTCAGCAAATGAGCACAATTCTGAAACTACTAGGTGACCAAAATAGATAAGAATCATACTAAAACCTGCAAACCAGAAACTTGACCAGAGACATCATTTCATACATATAAGATGTATTGATCATATTTATCACTTCTAAGATTCATATGTGTTATGGATGAAAAAATAGTCTAATAAATCTTCAACATTTTTCATTAGTCATCAATAATGAATTGACTCCTTATCTACGAGTATTATAAGTGTGCAGTGTGAGGCAAAGAACATGATAATTACAGAGATATGGGAAATGAGCAATGACTAGAAAGGGATTCTCATGTAATTTCTCTAACCCTGAACTACACTTCAAAATTACAGTATGAACTCAAACTCATAATACAGTCTGTGTGTGTCTGTCTGTCTGTGTATGTCATCTGTCTGTCTGTCAGTCTATCTGTCTGTTCTCTCTCCATTAATGTCTATTGAGAAGGTGTACTATGTTACTTAAATATTTTCTCTCATTGATTAAAAAAAAGGCACTTCATCAAAAATGGCTGGTTCCATTCATAGAGAAGGAACTAAAACATTAGAACAAAAGAAGAGAAAGAAAGTATAGAAAGGCTATTACAATAATGTCAAAGGACTCAGAAGCCAAGTTGAATACGGTTCCACTAGCCAAAGCTGGGACAATTAAATGTCAGTAAGGGTTATAATCATAATGGACTGATGCACATAAAACTATGCAAAGCTACAAATCCGAACTATTGCTAAATACCTCATTAATTCCATTTACTGAATGTTAGAAGTGAGCTCAAAATGCTAGGAACCAGTCAGGAAAATAATGGGTAGAATTAAGCTCTTATGCTATTTGCATAAAACATCACCATAATTGATTTAATAAACTCTTTGCCATATAATCAACCTAACTAATAAACAGAGTGGGAATGATTGATTCATCCTTCAATTAATCAATTATCTAGTGATTACCAATGGATACAAACATCACACAAGAAGAAACAATACTACAGAGAACAAAGGAACCACTGGGAGAAGGATGTCCTGTCTGTGACTGGGTGTTAGTGACATGTTGGCATGTTGAGGCCCTCAATACCTTAGATACATGGAAAATTGACAAAGTCAACTCAGAACACAACCTGGGGTGAGGCTCAGAGGGCGGACAAAAACTTTCTCTGGTTCATGTGTAGATATCTACAATGTGAATGAAGATGACCACCATAAAGACCCCTCGTGCTCCATCCAAGTATTTACAGCATGATGACTGCTTCCTTTAAGAAACTGATCCTACTGAGACTAGCTTTATCTAACCTGTGTGTTTGTCTGTCTTTGTGATTCATCTAGAGACCATAAACTCCATGGTTCATCTGTATGAAGTAAACCTACTTCTCTATTCAACTGTATATAATAAAAACATTGAATTTCTGGTATGTTGCAACTTCTTTATCAGAGAGCCAGGCAATGTCATCAGATCCTAACTTTTCTTTCTTTGTGCCTGTGTACATTTTCCTTTCTTCATTTTCTAGTCAAATCAAGTCCATGGACCCACCCAAGGACTCGGCACAAACCGACATCAGTATATAAAGGATTTTTTTGCCAAAAGAAATCAAGCTTGAGTCTAATTCATCTTCTAAATTGAATCAGCAATCATCAATATGTAGGAAATAAAAAAAAACCCAAAACCATATTATACCACACTTCCTAGATAATAAGTGCATTGATGAAAAAGCCTAAATGAGGGGCACTCCTGAGGCTGCAGAGCGGAAGAGACCACCAACACTGCTCACCCCTGCCCACATCCCTGGCCCAAGAGGAAAATGTATAACGCCTCTGGGCTCCCGTGGGGGAGGGCCCAGGAGCGGCAGGACCCCTGCCTGAGACACCACCAGAACCTGAGGGAAACAGACCAGATAAACTGTTCTCTGCACCCAAATCCCGTGGGAGGGAGAGCTAAACCTTCAGAGAGGCAGACAAGCCTGGGAAACCAGAAGAGACTGCTCTCTGCACACACATCTCGGACACCAGAGGAAAAAGCCAAAGACCATCTGGAACCCTGGTGCACTGAAGCTCCCGGAAACGGCGGCACAGGTCTTCCTGGTTGCTGCCGCTGCAGAGAGCCCCTGGGCAGCACCCCATGAGCGAACCTGAGCCACGGGACCACAGGTAAGACCAAATTTTCTGCTGCAAGAAAGCTGCCTGGTGAGCTTGGGACACACGGAAGCAGAATTTCTCTAGGACCGGGCACGTTCTGTGTTTACCGGAAGTCCCACACCCGCGGATCCCGGCCCGCAGCCGCTCTCTGCCCCCAGACCCTGTGAGAGAGAGACCCAACCGCCTGGTCAGGTGGGCACTCCTGAGGCTGCAGAGCGGAAGAGACCACCAACACTGCTCACCCCTGCCCACATCCCTGGCCCAAGAGGAAACTGTATAAGGCCTCTGGGCTCCCGTGGGGGAGGGCCCAGGAGCGGCAGGACCCCTGCCTGAGACACCGCCGGAACCTGAGGGAAACAGACCGGATAAACAGTTCTCTGCACCCAAATCCTGTGGGAGGGAGAGCTGAACCTTCAGAGAGGCAGACAAGCCTGGGAAACCAGAAGAGACTGCTCCCTGCACACACATCTCGGACGCCAGAGGAAAAAGGCAAAGACCATCTGGAACCCTGGTGCACTGAAGCTCCCGGAAACGGCGGCACAGGTCTTCCTGGTTGCTGCCGCTGCAGAGAGCCCGTGGGCAGCACCCCACGAGTGAACTTGAGCCTCGGGACCACAGGTAAAACCAACTTTTCTGCTGCAAGAAAGCTACCTGGTGAACTCAAGACACAGGCCCACAGGAACAGCTGAAGACCTGTAGAGAGGAAAAACTACACGCCGGAAAGCAGAACACTCTGTCCCCATAACTGACTGAAAGAGAGGAAAACAGGTCTACAGCACTCCTGACACACAGGCTTATAGGACAGTCTAGCCACTGTCAGAAATAGCAGAACAAAGTAACACTAGAGATAATCTGATGGCGAGAGGCAAGCGCAGGAACCCAAGCAACAGAAACCAAGACTACATGGCACCATCGGAGCCCAATTCTCCCATCAAAACAAACGTGGAATATCCAAACACACCAGAAAAGCAAGATCTAGTTTCAAAATCATTTTTGATCATGATGCTGGAGGACTTCAAGAAAGACGTGAAGAACTCCCTTAGAGAACAAGTAGAAGCCTACAGAGAGGAATCGCAAAAATGCCTGAAAGAATTCCAGGAAAACATAAATAAACAAGTAGAAGCCCATAGAGAGGAGACACAAAAATCCCTGAAAGAATTCCAGGAAAACATAAATAAACAAGTAGAAGCCCATAGAGAGGAGACACAAAAATCCCTGAAAGAATTCCAGGAAAACACAATCAAACAGTTGAAGGAATTAAAAATGGAAATAGAAGCAATCAAGAAAGAACACATGGAAACAACCCTGGATATAGAAAACCAAAAGAAGAGACAAGGAGCTGTAGATACAAGCTTCACCAACAGAATACAAGAGATGGAAGAGAGAATCTCAGGAGCAGAAGATTCCATAGAAATCATTGACTCAACTGTCAAAGATAATGTAAAGCAGAAAAAGCTACTGGTCCAAAACATACAGGAAATCCAGGACTCAATGAGAAGATCAAACCTAAGGATAATAGGTATAGAAGAGAATGAACACTCCCAGCTCAAAGGACCATTAAATATCTTCAACAAAATCATAGAAGAAAACTTCCCTAACCTAAAAAAAGAGATACCCGTAGACATACAAGAAGCCTACAGAACTCCAAATAGATTGGACCAGAAAAGAAACACCTCCTGTCACATAATTGTCAAAACACCAAACGCACAAAATGAAGAAAGAATATTAAAAGCAGTAAGGGAAAAAGGTCAAGTAACATATAAAGGCAGACCTATCAGAATCACACCAGACTTCTCGCCAGAAACTATGAAGGCCAGAAGATCCTGGACTGATGTCATACAGACCCTAAGAGAACACAAATGCCAGCCCAGGTTACTGTATCCAGCAAAACTCTCAATTAACATTGATGGAGAAACCAAGATATTCCATGACAAAACCAAATTTACACAATATCTTTCTACAAATCCAGCACTACAAAGGATAATAAATGGTAAAGCCCAACATAAGGAGGCAAGCTATACCCTAGAAGAAGCAAGAAACTAATCGTCTTGGCAACAAAACAAAGAGAATGAAAGCACACAAACATAACCTCACATCCAAATATGAATATAACGGGAAGCAATAATCACTATTCCTTAATATCTCTCAATATCAATGGCCTCAACTCCCCAATAAAAAGACATAGATTAACAAACTGGATACACAACGAGGACCCTGCATTCTGCTGCCTACAGGAAACACACCTCAGAGACAAAGACAGACACTACCTCAGAGTGAAAGGCTGGAAATCAAATTTCCAAGCAAATGGTCAGAAGAAGCAAGCTGGAGTAGCCATTCTAATATCAAATAAATTCAATTTTCAACTAAAAGTCATCAAAAAAGATAAGGAAGGACACTTCATATTCATCAAAGGAAAAATCCACCAAGATGAACTCTCAATCCTAAATATCTATGCCCCAAATACAAGGGCACCTACATACGTAAAAAAAACATTACTAAAGCTCAAAACACACATTGCACCTCACACAATAATAGTTGGAGATTTCAACACCCCACTCTCATCAATGGACAGATCATGGAAACAGAAATTAAACAGTGATGTCGACAGACTAAGAGAAGTCATGAGCCAAATGGACCTAACGGATATTTATAGAACATTCTATCCTAAAGCAAAAGGATATACCTTCTTCTCAGCTCCTCATGGTACTTTCTCCAAAGTTGACCATATAATTGGTCAAAAAACGGGCCTCAACAGGTACAGAAAGATAGAAATAATCCCATGCGTGCTATCGGACCACCACAGCCTAAAACTGGTCTTCAATAACAATAAGGGAAGAATGCCGACATATACGTGGAAATTGAACAATGCTCTACTCAATGATAACCTGGTCAAGGAAGAAATAAAGAAAGAAATTAAAAACTTTTTAGAATTTAATGAAAATGAAGATACAACATACCCAAACTTATGGGACACGATGAAAGCTGTGCTAAGAGGAAAACTCATAGCGCTGAGTGCCTGCAGAAAGAAACAGGAAAGAGCATATGTCAGCAGCTTGACAGCACACCTAAAAGCTCTAGAACAAAAAGAAGCAAATACACCCAGGAGGAGTAGAAGGCAGGAAATAATCAAACTCAGAGCTGAAATCAACCAAGTAGAAACAAAAAGGACCAGAGAAAGAATCAACAGAACCAAAAGTTGGTTCTTTGAGAAAATCAACAAGATAGATAAACCCTTAGCCAGACTAACAAGAGGACACAGAGAGTGCGTCCAAATTAACAAAATCAGAAATGAAAAGGGAGACATAACTACAGAATCAGAGGAAATTCAAAAAATCATCAGATCTTACTATAAAAACCTATATTCAACAAAACTTGAAAATCTTTAGGAAATGGACAATTTCCTAGACAGATACCAGGTATCGAAGTTAAATCAGGAACAGATAAACCAGTTAAACAACCCCATAACTCCTAAGGAAATAGAAGCAGTCATTAAAGGTCTCCCAACCAAAAAGAGTCCAGGTCCAGACGGGTTTAGTGCAGAATTCTATCAAACCTTCATAGAAGACCTCATACCAATATTATCCAAACTATTCCACAAAATTGAAACAGATGGAGCACTACCGAATTCCTTCTACGAAGCCACAATTACTCTTATACCTAAACCACACAAAGACACAACAAAGAAAGAGAACTTCAGACCAATTTCCCTTATGAATATCGACGCAAAAATACTCAATAAAATTCTGGCAAACCGAATCCAAGAGCACATCAAAACAATCATCCACCATGATCAAGTAGGCTTCATCCCAGGCATGCAGGGATGGTTTAATATACGGAAAACCATCAACGTGATCCATTATATAAACAAACTGAAAGAACAGAACCACATGATTATTTCATTAGATGCTGAGAAAGCATTTGACAAAATTCAACACCCCTTCATGATAAAAGTCCTGGAAAGAATAGGAATTCAAGGCCCATACCTAAACATAGTAAAAGCCATATACAGCAAACCAGTTGCGAACATTAAACTAAATGGAGAGAAACTTGAAGCAATCCCACTAAAATCAGGGACTAAACAAGGCTCCCCACTCTCTCCCTACTTATTCAATATAGTTCTTGAAGTTCTAGCCAGAGCAATCAGACAACAAAAGGAGATCAAGGGGATACAGATCGGAAAAGAAGAGGTCAAAATATCACTATTTGCAGATGACATGATACTATATTTAAGTGATCCCAAAAGTTCCACCAGTGAACTACTAAAGCTGATAAACAACTTCAGCAACGTGGCTGGGTATAAAATTAATTCAAATAAATCAGTTGCCTTCCTCTATACAAAAGAGAAACAAGCCGAGAGAGAAATTAGGGAAACGACACCCTTCATAATAGACCCAAATAATATAAAGTACCTCGGTGTGACTTTAACCAAGCAAGTAAAAGATCTGTACAAAAAGAACTTCAAGACACTGAGGAAAGAAATTGAAGAAGACCTCAGAAGATGGAAAGATCTCCCATGCTCATGGATTGGCAGGATTAATATAGTAAAAATGGCCATTTTACCAAAAGCAATCTACAGATTCAATGCAATCCCCATCAAAATACCAATCCAATTCTTCAAAGAGTTAGACAGAACAATTTGCAAATTCATCTGGAATAACAAAAAACCCAGGATAGCTAAAGCTATCCTCAACAATAAAAGGACTTCAGGGGGAATCACTATCCCTGAACTCAAGCAGTATTACAGAGCAATAGTGATAAAAACTGCATGGTATTGGTACAGAGACAGACAGATAGACCAATGGAATAGAATTGAAGACCCAGAAATGAACCCACACACCTATGGTCACTTGATTTTTGACAAAGGAGCCAAAACCATCCAATGGAAAAAAGATAGCATTTTCAGCAAATGGTGCTGGTTCAACTGGAGGGCAACATGTAGAAGAATGCAGATCGATCCATCCTTATCACCCTGTACAAAGCTTAAGTCCAAGTGGATCAAGGACCTCCACATCAAACCAGACACACTCAAACTAATAGAAGAAAAACTAGGGAAGCATCTGGAACACATGGGCACTGGAAAAAATTTCCTGAACAAAACACCAATGGCTTATGCTCTAAGATCAAGAATCAACAAATGGGATCTCATAAAACTGCAAAGCTTCTGTAAGGCAAAGGACACTGTGGTTAGGACAAAACGGCAACCAACAGATTGGGAAAAGATCTTTACCAATCTTACAACAGATAGGGGCCTTATATCCAAAATATACAAAGAACTCAAGAAGTTAGACCGCAGGGAAACAAATAACCCTATTAAAAATGGGGTTCAGAGCTAAATAAAGAATTCACAGCTGAGGAATGCCGAATGGCTGAGAAACACCTAAAGAAATGTTCAACATCTTTAGTCATAAGGGAAATGCAAATCAAAACAACCCTGAGATTTCACCTCACACCAGTGCGATTGGCTAAGATCAAAAACTCAGGTGACAGCAGATGCTGGCGAGGATGTGGAGAAAGAGGAACACTCCTCCATTGTTGGTGGGATTGCAGACTGGTAAAACCATTCTGGAAATCAGTCTGGAGGTTCCTCAGAAAATTGGACATTGAACTGCCTGAGGATCCAGCTATACCTCTCTTGGGCATATACCCAAAGATGCCTCAACATATAAAAGAGACACGTGCTCCACTATGTTCATCGCAGCCTTATTTATAATAGCCAGAAGCTGGAAAGAACCCAGATGCCCTTCAACAGAGGAATGGATACAGAAAATGTGGTACATCTACACAATGGAATATTACTCAGCTATCAAAAACAATGAGTTTATGAAATTCGTAGGCAAATGGTTGGAACTGGAAAATATCATCCTGAGTGAGCTAACCCAATCACAGAAAGACATACATGGTATGCACTCATTGATAAGTGGCTATTAGCCCAAATGCTTGAATTACCCTAGATCCCTAGAACAAACGAAACTCAAGACGGATGATCAAAATGTGAATGCTTCACTCCTTCTTTAAATGAGGAAAAAGAATACCCTTGGCAGGGAAGGGAGAGGCAAAGATTAAAACAGAGACTGAAGGAACACCCATTCAGAGCCTGCCCCACATGTGGCCCATACATATACAGCCACCCAATTAGACAAGATGGATGAAGCAAAGAAGTGCAGACCGACAGGAGCCGGATGTAGATCTCTCCTGAGAGACACAGCCAGAATACAGCAAATACAGAGGCGAATGCCAGCAGCAAACCACTGAACTGAGAATAGGTCCCCTGTTGAAGGAATCAGAGAAAGAACTGGAAGAGCTTGAAGGGGCTCGAGACCCCAAAAGTACAACAATGTCAAGCAACCAGAGCTTCCAGGGACTAAGCCACTACCTAAAGACTATACATGGACTGACCCTGGACTCTGACCTCATAGGTAGCAATGAATATCCTAGTAAGAGCACCAGTGGAAGGGGAAGCCCTGGGTCCTGCTAAGACTGAACCCCCAGTGAACTAGTCTATGGGGGGAGGGCGGCAATGGGGGGAGGGTTGGGAGGGGAACACCCATAAGGAAGGGGAGGGGGGAGGGGGATGTTTGCCCGGAAACCGGGAAAGGGAATAACACTTGAAATGTATATAAGAAATACTCAAGTTAATAAAAAAAAAAGAAAGAAAGAAAAAGCCTAAATGAAAATAGACTTGACTTCTTCACCAAAAGTAAGAATAAAAATACAGAATGTAAGAGAAATGGAGCAGAAACAGGGGTTTAAAAATTCAGAATTCCAGTTTCAAACAATAAATGTGAGCTGGTTATGTATACTTGCAGCCTATTGCTGCCATTTCAGGCTATGTAATAAAGAAGGGGAGGTACGTCTTAAGGAGAGCCCTTGGAGGGATGCCCAACCTTCTGACATTGCAACATGTCACTGTTATCCATAGGGGATGAACTGGGGAACCTCATAAGCAAGGTATAAACACACATGTGAGAAAAATCTCATTTAGGCCAGTTTACAACTTTGCATCCGACCATACTCATAACTGCTTTGGCCATAGGTGGCTTGCAGGTTTAATCAGACATGCTAGAATCTGAAAACATCAACACATGAAAACAATATATTGAGAATTTGCTTTTATAAAAAAGAAAACTGCGAAGGCAAGTCATGGAGTCACAGAACAGATACAGGATAGTAAGTGCTGCAAAGGCTTGATGAGGGTGCATGGATTCATTGCTGGTTGATACTTTTATATATTAAAAATTCTTTATAAGCTAAATTGGAAAATTACAAATCTACACAAGAGAAGCAATACACTAAGCTGTTTCTAAAGAATAGGGTAAGCTTATGCCAATCTCTATTCTATTGCTCTTATGATGGGGCAGTAATTATGAGTTACATCAATTTTCTTTACCTAAGTTTGTTAAAAGTCTTCTTGCCTTTTCAGACTGTTGTCTTATGGAAGACAATCATGACAGAATTGTGCTAGTCCTTTTCCCAATTCAGCTATAGCTTCTGCAGCAGACTGTGAATAACATGTCCTACGTGGGATTGCTATAGTATAAACATGAGTTCCTCCCCCACAGGTTTGCCTACTAAAGTTTTGTTCATTGTGAAGGCTAATTAGTTGTTGATTTGGCTATGCCTAATATTAGCTAAGACCCAAGCAGCTGGGCACACCTGTAAGGGATTTTCTTGATTAGATCCTTTAAGGTGAGAAAACCCACCCTAAATCTGGGCCATACCTCTGGCAGCAACACACAAAAAATGACATAGAAGAACAAAGTATTTGCTTTATTTTCCTATTCTCTGTCTCTCTGTCTCTGTCTCTCTGTCTCTCTGTCTCTCTGTCTCTCTCTCTCGCTCGCTCGCTCGCTCGCTTATTTATCCTGAGTCTGATTTATTCCTTCACTGCCATTAGAGTCTATGTCTTCATTCCAATCTAGACCAAAAGTCAGCAGCTCTCAAAGAATCCTTTAGGACTCTAGCTAGCATCAGATTCAGGATTCTGAGAAATCCAGTCCTATAGACTGAATAACTACCAGATTTTTGGTCTTTCTATCATGAGACAGCCATTGCTTGACTACCTGAATCACAGCCTGTAACTCACTCTAATTAATCCCTATTGAGCCTATTCATTTTTTATAGAACCTTGGCTAATATAATCTTCAAATGGCGGCATTGTTTTAATCATTAGAAATTAGAGATAGTTCCTCACTAAAGGAGTTAAGTCACTGGGTGATGGTTCTGGTGAACATTGTGTGCTTGTCCCTTTCCTGACTCTTGTCCTGTTTACAATCCATCATGACATGAACAGCAGTCCTCTGCCACATCCTCCCACCCATCTTGGGCTGAAGAGCCTTCAGGAACTGTGAGCTAAAATTCTTCCACTTGTTTGTCATGTCTCGTTGTGATCATACTGTTAGGAGTGATCTTAAATGTCTCCAGTTGTTCAAGCAGAAGGGTTTCCCTTGAGGGCATCGTGAAGGACAGACAGGGTTTCACATTCACTTGCTCTGTGAAAGATCTTTGCTGTGGGGATGGTGATCTCAAGCTTGTACCAGGAAACCAACAATTGTTTGGCACTGACCTTCTGACAGCTATTATTTTTCCAGATTTATTGTGACCTAACCCATTTGGTTTTTCAGTTAGAGATTCAGAGGAATTGAAGAAAAACATGGAGGCAATGATTCTCAGCTTGGAAAGCTTTGGGCATCTTTAATTGGCACAATGTTTCCCAGTCACCATGATCGAATTTAAACCAACTGCTAACTGCATTTCTTTTGGGTGTTGTAATTGAGAGGGGAAAAAAAAGAGATACGGGCTTCTTCCCCATACACACAGACATCAAATCTATTCCAACTTGCATTCTAAACAATATTAAAACAAATTCATTCTTATCTTTTTTGACTGAAATGTTACTCTTTCGCTTTTTTAAAGAAGGACACATTTGTAAAGAGCATCTTACTTAGAAGCCTCTGATACTTGTGAACCTTTTAAACCTCACACGTTCTGACATGAGCACATCTACTTACAAAGACGAATTCTTCGGTCCCGGATATGAATGAGAAACTAAGGGAAGGATTCAGGATTCTCCTTCCATCAATGTTCTCCTCAAGTCTCCTATAACCTCCAGGATTAGGTGATGACTGGATAATAAAGGAGAAAAGTAGTTATGGATACTTAAAATTTCATATTAACTGTTTAATTGGAGTTTCTTAGATGCTGTTTCAAATTAGGATAATTTTAAGTTATTAGATGTGACAACTATATAAACATCCACTGCTTTAATTAGAGAGCTGTTTGTGTAATGGGGTAGAATCCACTGGAAGCATCAATCTGTCACTCTGCATTAACTTCCTACAGCAAAGATTCCCTCTGGACCGCTGAGCCTCTGCCGTGAGCCTGTGTCTATCATTCCTCTTCAGAAATTTAATCCTCACCTGCTTATGGCCAGGTCTTCACTCTTTATAAAAAGAAAAAAGAAAAAAAATGAGGATGAGAAACTCCAGCTGGATTCTCATTCAAATTCATATCAACTCCTAGTGTTGCTGAATTTGCTTAATGTATCACTAAGCACATTCTTTCCAGACTTTATAAATACCCTGCCATGTTATTGATGAAATAAAAGTTTTGTGAGTGTTTCAGTGTTAGAGGTGATTTTAAAAAAAAGACAAAATCAAGTCTGAGAGCCTCCTGAGGCTCTTATTAACCTTGAAATTTTACTTTTTTTTCCATTTTAGTATCCACAAGAGCTTAAGGCTCTTTCCTTCAAAATCCATAATTACAAAAGTTTTGAATAAAATCCCAGAAGTGTTAGGTACCTCCTTATGCCAACATTTACCTGCCTTCTTTGAGTTCACATACTCAACATTAAAACCTGCCTGAACATTCAGAGGCCAACTCTCAAGGCATTAAATATTTATAAATTGGTAAGTTGGTGTAGTCTCCATAAAACGTCAAAGACTATGTGGGAGTCTAGAAGGACGGTAGGAAAGACACTCATCTCTGGCCCCTGTGTTCCTGTGAAGCAACATCTCAGAAAATAAAGATGTGAAATGAAATGCAAACAAATGTCGAGTGGTATGAAAATTACATAAAGGCAGTCAGAGTGTTGTGAGAGCAAAGAAGAATTTGGCCTGATGAAGAAGATTCTAGAGAGATTCCCTGAGTCTCCAGCACGGGAAGTCAAGAACAGAGATGATAGTCAGAAATGAAAAGACCATTTGAGTGGAGAGGAATATCAAGTTCAAAAACCATGAGACTAGAGGGAACTGGACATAAGGTCTGGTGACCGAGTCCAGAGACAATGGGGATGGAGACACACTCTGACTGGAAAGATAAACAAGGACTAATCTGGCAGGTCTAAATAGCATGTGTTAGGCATGATTTTATTTAAGAGCAATAGTAAGTAGTCAAGGATTAATAACTGGGACTTAAAGTGTGAACCAGGAGTTCCTATGTTAAAGTCTCAGTTCCCCGGAAGTGGTATTTAGAGATAGGTCCTTTGAGATGTGACTGGATTAGCTCTTTGGCATCAGGAGTGGATGAATTTATCAACATTCAGATTAATAGAATTGGTTAGAAGCTCGGCTGTTAAAGTGAACTCTTTCTGTACCTGGCCACAGTGAGGTGAGTAAACTTTCTCCAGCTCGTGCTTCTAAGAGACAAAACCTATTCCATCTTGGAACTGGCCTCAGTCTTAAAAGAAAAGGGAAAAGAAAAAAAGGGGGGGGGGGGCCTGAGAACTTGACCTGTAGCTAAACCTGAGGACTAGGAAGGAACCCATGGCTTTTCCCTGGCCAGAGTTCCTCCCTAGCTACTTCCTCGAAACAGTTAATCAAAGATTCATCTGATTGTTTCAGATGTACCTTCAAAACATTCTTGACTGAATACAGTCTTGCTTCACAACACGCACCTCTCCTCTGGGCCTACAATAAACATTCAGTTAGATGCTTGCCACACGAGATCCCATCCCCCATCACCTCCTCCCTTCCTTGACATTTCCTATAATGCCTTCCTTGACCAGATGAGTGTTCAGGGCTGCGTCATCAAACAGTCCTGCGAGTTGGTGGTGAGTAAGCCCAAACTCTAGTTTATAATAAAGAGACGCTATTGAGTCTCTCCTCAATCAGAGTCAGTTCCTCGGTGGTCTTCTGGGGTTCATGAATACTTCCTGGCAAAACACTTCCGCCATGATTCATTGTCTCACATTTAGACACAGCCTGACTGGGAGACCATTGAGTGAAACCTCTGAATACATTGCCGGAAGATTATCATACTTTCAAAGAAGGCAGTTTGGTGGCCATTAAATGATACCCGGGTCTGACTTAACAAATGACCATTGTTGAATTCAAACACTATTTACTTGAGATTTAAAAAAAAAATTGTGAAAGATTGAACTTTCCACTTTGCCAATTCATGTGAAATGCCTGACACACGGTAGATGTTCCATAAATGTTTGTTGAATGAGTGAATAATTATAGAACGGAACATAAATTAGTCAAAGATAAACAAATCAGGGTTCAAAAGATGCTATGGTAAAAATAAGTAAGCGAGGTAAGAATGAACTTGATTTAATATGATGCTTTGTTGGGAATGAAGATGTTAAAGAGTCTGGTTTGACATACATACTCTAAAGCTTTAAATTAAAGTCATAAATTACTAGAAGCAGTGACCTAAATAGAAATACAGGAGATTAACTTTTCCCTAACATTAACATTCTGAGAGTGCCTGATTTCATTAAGATGTGGCAAAGCAGAAACATTTTCTAGTAGAAGGCTGGCTAGAATATAAACACAGTCAGAACTGGCCTTGTACACCTCTCTGAAGTCCCCAAGTCATTCAGTATGCTGAGGTCTTGAATTGCAAAGACCAAACACACTGGTTGCTATGTGAAAATCATGTAAATTATAAAAAACCAACCACTGAATGTGGTAGTAAGACATATTCATGGGATATTTAACATTAAACAGGAGAGAGTCATTGTCACATATGTCTGTCATAGATATGGCCACCAGAGTCCAACTTAATAGATTCCTGGTAAGTCACTGGGGAATTTGGCCCTTTGCTAACTCAAAGCAGTCACCTGGTTCTATCCCATGGACAACACAGTGCATGTGATGTAAAAGGTTAAGCTATATATTTCCACTTCCATCCGAACATACATAAAAATCTCCGTAAGGAACAAATGAGAACAAAGTTAATGGCACATGTGTATGGGAAGGACATAATGAGACCCATTACTTTGTATGCTAAGCTAAAACATTAATCTTTTAAAAATCCCCATAAGACTCCGCTCAGTTAAAGAATGCAAATGAATGCATGCAGGAGGAAATTCATTCGCAGTTCCAGGTTCTATGTGCATTGAAAAATTCAAATATGTATTATCTTTGACTTTTACTCTTCGATAGAAATTATGGCAACAATTGTACATCTTTAAAGCCACCATTGTGCTTTCATTTTGTTTGTCTTCAGAATGGGGAAATGGATTCTATGAAGGTTTTATTCTCTTAATAGAATTTCTGTTTGACCTGCTATTTAATGAAGATCATACATTTGAAGAAAATCAACAGAGCGAGAGAGAGGAGAAGAAACAAGATAGAGGCAGAGAAGGACGACCCAGATCCGTGTGGCCTTAAATGGCCACAGTGAGTTATGCTTCTTGAGGGATGGATTTTTATAGGTCAATTTATCTTATCTAGGTGGGTGGTTTATATCATTATCAATTGGTTTTTGAGTTTATTGTGTGGACATTTTGTAGGTTGAGTATCTAACATAGAAACCTGATTGCTAAATTAAAAAAAAAAAGACACCAACAAGGTTATTTGTTGGATTTTTCAAAAGCTAGAAGCAAAAATACTGAAATCAAGTAATTAATATTCAATGAATATTTTAATTTGGACAAATACAGAGTGATCCTTTCTGTCATCACTTAGGTTTCATTTTCCTAATGATTTTCTCAGCTAATGCTGCTTTCACTCTCCTCCAAGGCATTTTAAAGATTTATAGGGCGGAGGAGTTGGTGAACACATGTCTGAAGAGGTTGAGGTCTTAGAATAAAGATGAATATAAGGTTTTAGTCTTTGACCTCATTAAAGTAAAAAAGATGTGGTCATTTTTATGTTCTTCCTTCTGACCACTTAGGACTTGAGTAAAACACATTTGTCTTGAGATAATTCCAAGTAAAATTATGATATCCACTGACCTACTAGATGGACATTCCCTAAACTGTGTTTGTTTTCTTTGTCTTTGCTTGGCATAAATGCAGATGTGGAAATCCCACAGCATGAATTCTTAGCACTCACTTAGTATTCTTTTCTCAAACAGTTCCTCGGTCTTCACCTCTGACCTCAAATGTCCCAAAAACCCACTCTAAATATTCAGTACACTCCACACTGCATACTCTGATGTCCTGCTCTACATGCACGATGGATGCTTTCTCAAAGATAGGTACAGACAAATGGCTGCATTTGACAAGATGAAGATGAATATTAATTTAGTACTCACATATTCAACTCTTAAATATCCATATTAATAAGGGGATCAAGAGGATAACAGGAGAAAATACAGGATAATACAAAAGTAATTTGGATTTGGTATTCATTGTGTGGTTTTAAGAATGAGCAAATTAATTTTCCAATTATACTTTGGCTTTTCACAGTGAGTTTCTATTCTCAATTGGATTGGGTTAAAAGTTGGCTCATGGTGCACTAGAAATAAAATAAAAATTTAAACTAGAACTAATAATTTTTGTAAATGATTCATTCATAAATTATTTATAAACTTTTCTACCTTAGTAATATTTATGCCTTGCTAATATTCTCAAGAAAACAATTGTATGTTATAAATGTATATAGATACATAATCAAGTATAGTATTGAACATAATACACCTCAAGGGAAGAATATCATTAAAGATGGTAATTTTAACAGGAAGACAAAACAATACTAACTCTGCATATGAAAAATTTGTGTAGCTAAGATATATCTGAGCTATAAGTAATGACTGGACAAACAGCCATAGTTGGAGAGTTCAGCATACCTTGCTTGTACCCGAGTGAATAGATACATGGCACATCAGGGAGAGCTCTGTAGATATGCACAATCTATAAAGAAGCTTGACCTAATCAATAATTATGGAAAACTACAGTGAAATATGAACTACACATTTCTTTTGTGTTATTAAGGTAAATTTAACCTCTTTGGATGTCCACATCTCAACTCAGTATGTAAATTTAGGCAAATCATCCTGCCTCCAAAATCTTTGATTCCTGTACTGTGAAATGGAGATAAATGTTCAATAAAAATCATTGCTGAAAATGTTAACTGATAGACAGAAGCTAAAACACTATAAAAATAAAAGCTATCATACTTGAAGATCCTCCTCCTTCTTCTGGCCTCCATGGGCATTGCCCATATGTGGTGCAAAGATATACATACAGGTAAAAGGCACATGGGGGCTAGGGAGAGGAAGAGTCAGCTAAGCGTGGAGTATCAATAATGACAAGGAAGCGTGGTCACAACTAGTTAGAAAAGCATCATAGAAGGATGAGTCTGATGATGATGTTTCCACATCATCACAATCTTTATGTTAAAGTATAAATTTCCTGGCAGTGATTGGAGAATGGGGTCTATTGAAAATGTCTTAGCCCGGAGTGTGATGATAAAGCATTACACTTTACAAGTGCCTTTCCCTCCTCCATTTGCATTAATGGGGTAATGAGATGATACTAGAATCTAATTGTGGTTTTCACCACCAGTTTGCAGTAACTTACCATCATATGGTGAGTATTATGCATAGGAGTCCTACAGGATAGCCATGGTGGTGAATTCCTATAATCCTATCTCTCTTGAAATATATATATATATATTACACAATACAAGCTACTGAGTTCATTTAATATTGTCCCCACACAAGTATTTGTATGTATATATATTCATTAGATACTCTTCCAGTGTACTCAGGTTTGACTATCACCACCCACATGATCATCACAACCTCTGTAACTCCAGATTTAGGAGATCCAATGCCCTCTTGGGCATCCACAGGAACCAGCCATGCATGTGGAGCACAGTCATACCTGCAGGCAAAAGGGTTACACACCAAATTTCTTTTAAATTTGAAAATATCCAACTCACTGAATTTGACTTGCAAAAGTAATAATACAGAAATAATTACTTGGAGTGAACAAAGATAAACTCTAAGAAACAGCCTAAAAGGACAATTACAAAGGAGGGAGTTGACGGGATAAAAGAGGCTACCGTGATGCTTGACCCAGAGCACGTGGATATCTAACAGGCTCAGAACAGTGTTGGAATCATAGCAGGTTCTCAAGTATCTGTATATTTGTATCGCCACCCAATGTTTGTCACAGTTGATTTGCTCTCCCCAGACAAGTTGTGGTCTGGCAAATCTAAGGGAGTTTTATCACTCTCACTAATGTTATATGGTTGCCTAAGATTTAATGTTAAGATAATTCTACTTTGATCATTTTAAAACCATATAATAGACATAAAGAGGACTGTAAATGTATTTGATAATCACATCATAAGACACTAATGATTTTCTTAAATTGTTACAAATTTCAGTCACAATAGACCTAATCTCAGACCTCACACAGTGAACTACAATGGTATTCATCATTTTAAAAGAAAACAAAGACACTGTAGGGCCTGATTGTTAATAGTCCATTCTTTAACCACCTAAAGTATATATTTCATATCCAAAACTGATCTGCAATAGAATAATACAAGACCGGGGACATGTATTACTTAATTCAAGGCTCACACTGCACAAATATTTGTTTAGCTGAGTTATGAAGCATGTTTTTTTATCAACCCCTCTATTCAGCATACAAACATGGGCACAAGTGCTTCATGGGAAATGGGTACACAAGTTAGAAAGTGACTACAACCAGGTGACATAAAGGCAACTAAATGGAATATTATATTAATTTTAAAAAGCAGATCATTTGGCTTATCATTCTAACGCTTGGAAAGTCCCGGAATGATGCCAGGTCACTTAGCCATAGTCTCAGTCGCTTCCTGCATGCTGTGTTATAGCGTAAAGGATGAGGTGGGGCAAACAAAAAGAGCCAACAGGAGGCAAGAATGGAAACAACTGTTACTGCTTTGATAGCTAAGTCTCAGAATCACATTAATCTACCTGTGAGCCCTTTACCCATATGACCTAATGGCCTAGACTTATGCCTAGCATTAAGTCTACTGACAACATTCCAACATGGATAATCAAATTCAAAGAAGTCAGAAGGACGATGTTGAGTGACAAGGCAGACATTTTCGACACAAAACTGGAACCTATTAAAAAAGAGGGAGAGAATGAAATAGGTGTTCTAGGTATGATCAATGCTCATGTTAGATTAGAAGTTATTATACATATTTACTGAAATTGAAAAATGGAAATGAGTTTACTAAGCTCAAAATCAAGTCAATATGACTATCCAAGCTGCCTCACTGACGAATGAAAATGATAAGATGGAGAGAGAGAGAGAGAGAGAGAGAGAGAGAGAGAGAGAGAGAGAGGACACAGTAAAGTTTGCATGTGATTGCCATCACAGAAGAAGACCAATAAAATGGGGCAGGGATGAAAGTGATGGCAATGCCAGCTGAACGTTTTCCGAAACATTGATGAAGAAGAGTACATCCTCCCATCTCACCTGGGTCAGGTTTTCCAAGTTGGGGGAACTAAGGAAACTGCAGCTGCACACATCATTGTATAATTACAGACAGAGACAATTTTTAAAGAAAAAAATATTAAGTCAGCTGATTAAAAAAACTATTCAATTAGTTCTTTAATAAGAGCAGGAGCGGCATGGGCAGTACCGTGATAGCATTAAGGCATGGGGGAGTTTCGGGTCTTTTTGGTTTAGTATCATCTCTCTGGGAAGATATCCTTCAAGAGCAGACATGATATGGAGACATTTGCAGACATCAAACGTGGATAACACTATAATAAACACATTAAAATGCCCTCCAAATGCAATATGATAAATCCAGATAGACGTATAAAACATGAGAACTATAAAGAACAGTAGAACAATACTCACATTGACATAAATATGAAGAATATTGCTATTATACTCATAACATTAATACTTGCCTTGAAATTGTTAACAAAATCAAAAGTAAATACTGCTACCTAGTAATAGCCGATCTGAACAGGGCAATTATATTGTGAAAGTGTTGTGAGATTTTTGCCTTTGGAGAAGGATGCCATAGGATGTCTAATGTAATGAGCTGTTGTTAGTTAAGTACATTTTCATCTGTAAAACAAGGGTCTCCTGGAGCATGGGTCCCTCCATGTGTACTCTTTGGTTTAGTCCCTGGAGCTCTGAGGGGTCTGCTTGATATTGTTATTCTTCCTATGGGGTTGCGAACCCCTTCGGCTCCTTCAGTCTATTCTCCGAGTCCTCCACTGGGGACCCTGGCCTCAGTTCAATGGTTGGCTGTGAACATCCATCTCTGCATTTGTCAGGCTCTGGCAGAGCCTCTCTGTCTCTATAGCTCCAGAGTAGGGGAATGCCATGGTGGGGAGGAAGGGGTGAGTGGGTGAGGGAGCACCATCATAGAACCAGGGGAAGGGAGAATGAGATAGGGGGTTTCCGGAGGGGAAACTGGGAAAAGGGATAACATTTGAAATGTAAATAAAGAAAATATCCAATTTTTAAACATGTTTAACAGGGGCGGAGGGGAAGGCTGCAAATAACAGTCCAAGAACCAAATCTGGCCAGCAATTGGGTTTCCTTTGTAAGGTTTTATTAGCTTACAGCCAAATATATTTTTTTTTACTCTGGCTTCATATGCCAAATACAGGATAAGCTACTTTCTATATCCATTATACATTCAAAGCCCAAGCCATTCACTATGTAGTCTTTCCAGGAAAAAATAAAAGTTTTCAGACCTCTACCATAAAATAATTATTAAAATAGAAAGGGCTTCTAAGATGGCCCAGTGGATAAAGACCCCTGATAAAGTGGATGAAGGTAATTAAGCCAAACAACCTAAGTTCAATCTTAATTGCCACTGTTCTGGAAGGAGACATCTCCTGCAAGTTACCTCCACACAGGCTCCATGAAATATGTACACACACACACACACACACACACACACACACACACACACACAAATGTACAGCTCAAAAGCCAGTAGAGATGAAATAGGAAGCAGAATTATTTGATTGGAACCAAATACTATAAAAAAAGAAAGAAAAAGACTGGAAATAAAAAATTAAATTTTGTACATCTGTAACTTGGCAATGTCGTAAATAGCCTTGGGCTAGACAGTTTTAGTGCAGAATTCTACCAAACCTTTAAAGAAGAGTTCATGTCAATACCTCAAATTATCCCACAAAATAGAAGCAGAAAGAACATTGCTTAATTCATTTTATGATGTCACACTTACTTTACCCTTGTAACCTGGTAACAAAACCGAGAGAGAGAGAGACAGAGACAGAGACAGAGAGACACAGAGAGAGACAGAGAGAGAGAGACAGAGAGAGAGAGAATATTAATGAATGAATGAATTACAGACCAATTTCTCTTATGAACATTGATGTAAAAATACTCAATAAAATACTTGAAAAGCAAATTCAAGAACACATCAAAGAGACCATCCACAAGACCAAGTAGGCTGCATCCCAGAGATAAATGTGAGCCACCATGTAAACAACCTGAAAAAACATCAAACAAGCAAAGAACATGATCATATGATGGATTTGACAAAATCCAAGACTCCTTTATGATAAATAAAAATCTGGAGAGATTAGGAAAACAAGAGACATATCTCAATATAAAAAAGAGAATTTGCAGAAAGTCCATAGCCAAGGTCAACTTACATAAAGAGAAACAAAATAATTCTACTGAGTTCAGGAACAAGGCAAGGTTGTGCCCTGTATCCATCCCATCCAAGAGAGTACTTGAAGTCTTAGCTAGAGCAATGAGACAACTAAAAGAGGTCAAAGGTACACAAATTGGAAACAAAGGAATCAAGAATCTTTAAAATTATGTGTGTGTGTGTGTGTGTGTGTGTGTGTGTGTGTGTGTGTCCAAAATTCTACTGGAGAACTAAACCTGATAAACATTTTCAGAAACGTTAACAGGATAAAAAGTGAACTCATGAATAAATCAGGATCCCTCCTATATAGGGATGAAAAATGGACTCCCAAAGCAATCGGGCAAAGTACAGTTTTCACAATAGCCTCAAAATGTATAAACTATATTGGGGTATCTCTAGTTAAGCAAATGAAAGACAAAAAGTGATAAAAAACAAAAAGTCAAATCACTAGAGAAAGAAATTGGAGATATCAAAAAACACTCATAGATTAGTAGCATTAATTTAGTAAAAAAAAAAATGGACATCCAAGCAAAATAATCTACAGATTCAATGTACTCCCCATCAAAATTCCAATACAATTCTTCACAGATCTTGAGAGGACCATTCTTAACTTTATATGGAAACACACACACACACACACACACACACACACACACACATACATACATACATACATACATACAGAGAGAGAGAGAGAGAAAGAGAGAGAGAATAGGATAGCTAAAATAATCCTGAATATTAAAAAGAACTGTCACCATTTTCAATTTCGTCTTGTACTACAAAATTATAGTAATAAAAACTTCATGGTATTGGCACAAAGACAGACATGTTGATCAACAGATTTGAGTTGAAGACCCAGATATATTTTCACAAGCATATGGACACCTGATTTTGATAAAGAGGCCAGGAATGCACACAGAGCAAATGACCTCTTCTTCAGTGATGAATGTCTGTGTATAGAAGAATGAAAATAAGTCTGTACTTCCCATACTGCGCAAGACTCAACTCCAAGGATTGAAATCCCCAATATAAAGCCAGATACACTGGACCTGATAGAAGAGAAGTGGGGGAATAGCCTTGAAGTCACTGGCACAGTAAAAGACTTTCTGGGCAAAACACCGATAGCACAGGCGCCTATAACAAAAATTAATGCGCAGAACTTCTTGAAAGTGAGAAGTTTCTGCACAGCAAAGAATAATGTCATCTAGACAAAGAGGTAGACTACAAGATAGAAAAGTATTTTAACCAACTGCATAACAGATACAGGGCTAATATCCAAAATATGTAAAGAACGAAAGAAAACAGATATCAAGAAAACAAATAACTCGATTAAAAAAGGTGGTGCCAATCTAATAGAGATTAGTAGAGGAAACTCAAGTGGCTGAGAAACACTCAAAGAAATGTTCAATGTCCTTTGCCATTAGGAAAATACAAAATACCCTGAGATTTCATCTTATACCCGTCAAACTTCAGGACGCAGCTCTACCACTCTTGGGCACATACCAAAGGATGCTTCATGCTGTCATATGGACACTTCCTCAAGCATGTTCATCGATGCTCTTTTCATGATGGCTAGAAATGGGAAATAACCTAGATATCCCTCTACAGATGAATGGATAACGAAAATGTGGTGTATTTATACAATGAAATAGTCTTTGGCTGTTCTTTAAAAAAATATATCAGGAACTTTGTAGGCAAGTGGATGGAACTAGAAGAAAGCAACCTGAGTAAGGTATCCCAGGTTCAGAAAAACAAGTATGGTCGGTATTCGCTTACTAGTGGATATTACCTGTTGAGTCAAGGATAACAAAGGTACAACCCACAGAACCACAGAGGGTAGGTATTGAGTATGAGGGCAGGGGGCTCAGAGGAAAGAGATAGATCTTGTTAGGAAAGGGAAATAGAATACAGAAATAGGAGAACCAAGTGGAACCAAGTGGGAAGGAGAGGATGGGGGTTATGAGAGAAGATACAGGAGACACACCTAAAATAAGGGACATTTGAAATGTGCTTTGGAAACCTGATACAGTAGGAACAGCCTAAAATATACACATATGGGGCTGGGGATTTAGCTCAGTGGTAGAGCGCTTACCTAGGAAGTGCAAGGCCCTGGGTTCAGTCCCCATCTCCGAAAAAAAGAACCAAAAAAAAAAAAAAATATATATATATATATATATATATATATATATATATATATATATATATATATATACACACACACACATATATGAAGGCGTGTCAAACTGAACCCTGAGTAAAGGTACCTCACATTAGCCTGTGTAAACTGTAACTAAAGTTCAGATTCTAGGGAAAACTTCAACATTAAAATGAATAAAATCCATTAAAATTTAAAAATGAGAAGTAAAATACGAATTTCAATCTCAAACAACAAAGAGAGAGAGAAGGAGCCATTTAAACGTAACAGACTTGAGCATGGTGGAACATACCCTTAATCCTAAGCATTGAGAAGACAGGAACAGGCAGATCTCTGTGAATTCAAGGCCAGTCTGGTCTACTAAGGGAGTTCCAGGCTAGCCAGGGCCTTGACAGACCTTGACAAAGAAAGAAAGAAAGAAAGAAAGAAAGAAAGAAAGAAAGAAAGAAAGAAAGAAAGAAAGAAGGAAGGAAGGAAGGAAGGAAGGAAGGAAGGAAGGAAGGAAGGAAGGAAGGAAGGAAGGAAAGGAAGGAAGGAAGGAAGGAAGGAAGGAAGGAAGGAAGGAAGGAAAACAGAAATAGCTGTAGAAGTAAATAAATTCAAAGAAGTTTATAAATGAGAAAGGAATATTATATTTATATAATAGATGTGGAAACTGAGGCACAGAAGAATAACATGTAGATCACACTTCAGAAGTGAGTCTTCCAGAATACACGCCCTTTTGCAGCCGTTTGATTTGGTTTCAGTTTTTCCAAGAATACAGACATCAGTGACTATGTCAATCAAGGTTCTCTAAAGGAACAGAAGCAGTAGAAGAAATATTATGCTAAAAGGGGCTTTATTACATAGCTTGCATGATGCAGTTGGAGGAATCAAGCAATGGCTGCCTTCATAGCGCAGTGGCTGAGAGACCCAGGCACAGTTACTCAGCACAGGACAGTAGGAGCGTCAGCAGTCTTGAGCTGTTGCTAAAGACCCAGAGAGCCACTGGCCTTCAGGCAACATAGAAATCATGAAGAAGCCAAGTTCTCCTATCAGTGAAGGGATGTAGCAGCGGCAGCAACAGGGTAAATAAACTCGTGAACAGTATTTGTGGACTAGCTAATAAGACACAAGAAAATAGGCAAAAGGCAGAGCTTTCTCCCTGCGTACTGTGGACCTTGATATAGCTGCAAGAGAACTTGTCACTTACATTTGGTACGAGACTTCACATTTTTTTTTTAAAAAAATGACCTATAATGTGCTCAGTGGCTTATTTCATCTTTTAATTGGTCATTTTATTCATTTACACTTCAAATTATATCCCCCTTCCCAGTTACCCCTCCACAAAACCCCCATTCTATCCCCGGAGTTGCCCTTTCCCTTTGCCTCTATGAAGGTGTTTCTCCACCCGCTCACTCTCTCATTCCTCACCACTCTAGCATCCCCCTTCTCTGGGGCATCAAGTTGACTCTAATGAGTTTGAGAATCAAGATGGATCATAATAGTATCGTTGCAAATGGAGCAGCATCCGTTGGCCTGGACTTCACAAGGCTAAGTCAGATTGTTTCACATACAACACAGAAACAGTGGTATAGAATTCAGTGAGTCAGATGAGGGATTTAATACCACAGCGGTGTGCACAAAGAAGGAAGAGAAAATCCCTAATGACGGTTTTCAGCATCCATTGTTTGCTTGGCATGGATTTTGTTCTACCACAAGTTTTGTAGTGTTCATAGTTTTGAAAACTAATTTATTGAATCATAGCTGATATTTTTAAAATTTGGTACATGTGGACTTCCTGTGTTTACCGGGAGACCCACACCCTCGGATCCCGGCCCGCAGCAGCTCTCTGCTCCCAGACCCCGTGGGAGAGAGACCTCACCGCCTGGTCAGGTGGGCACTCCTGAGGCTGCAGAGCAGAAGAGACCACCAACACTGCCCACCCCTGCCCACATCCCTGGCCCAAGAGGAAACTGTATAAGGCCTCTGGGTTCCCGTGGGGGAGGGCCCAGGAGCGGCAGGACCCCTGCGCCTAAGACACCGCCAGAACCTGAAGGAACAGACCGGATAAACAGTTCTCTGCACCCAAATCCCGTGGGAGGGAGAGCTAAACCTTCAGAGAGGCAGACACACCTGGGAAAACAGAAGAGACTGCACTCTGCACACATCTCGGACGCCAGAGGAAAACACCAAACGCCATCTGGAACCCTGGTGCACTGAAGCTCCGGGAAACGGCGGCGCAGATCTTCCTCGTTGCCCAGATCTTCCTCGTTGCTGCCGCCACAGAGAGCTCCTGGGCAGCACCCCGCGAGCGAACTTGAGCATCGGGACCACAGGTAAGACCAACTTTTCTGCTGCAAGTGACCTGCCTGGTGAACTCAAGACACAGGCCCACAGGAACAGCTGAAGACCTGTAGAGAGGAAAAACTACACGCCCGAAAGCAGAACACTCTGTCCCCACAACTGGCTGAAAGGAAACAGGAAAACAGGTCTACAGCACTCCTGACACACAGGCTTATAGGACAGTCTAGCCATTGTCAGAAATAGCAGAACAAAGTAACACTAGAGCTAATCTGATGGCGAGAGGCAAGCGCAGGAACCCAAGCAACAGAAACCGAGACTACATGGCACCATCGGAGTCCAATTCTCCGATCAAAACAAACATGGAATATCCAAACACACCAGAAAAGCAAGATCTAGTTTCAAAATCATATTTGATCATAATGCTGGAGGACTTCAAGAAAGATGTGAAGAACTCCCTTAGAGAACAAGTAGAAGTCTACAGAGAGGAATCGCAAAAATGCCTGAAAGAATTCCAGGAAAACATAAATAAACAAGTAGAAGCCCATAGAGAGGAGACACAAAAATCCCTGAAAGAATTCCAGGAAAACACAATCAAACAGTTGAAGGAATTAAAAATGGAAATAGAAGCAATCAAGAAAGAACACATGGAAACAACCCTGGATATAGAAAACCAAAAGAAGAGACAAGGAGCTGTAGATACGAGCTTCACCAACAGAATACAAGAGATGGAAGAGAGAATCTCAGGAGCAGAAGATTCCATAGAAATCATTGACTCAACTGTCAAAGATAATGTAAAGCAGAAAAAGCTACTGGTCCAAAACATACAGGAAATCCAGGATTCAATGAGATCAAACCTAAGGATAATAGGTATAGAAGAGAGTGAAGACTCCCAGCTCAAAGGACCAGTAAATATCTTCAACAAAATCATAGAAGAAAACTTCCCGACCCGCGGATCCCGGCCCACAGCAGCTCTCTGCTCCCAAACCCCGTGGGAGAGAGACCTCACCGCCTGATCAGGTGGGCACTCCTGAGGCTGCAGAGTGGAGGAGACCACCGGCACTGCCCACCCCTGCCCACATCCCTGGCCCAAGAGGCAACTGTGTGGGGCCTCTGGGTTCCCGTGGGGAAGGGCCCAGGAGCGGCAGGACCCCTGTGCCTGAGACACCGCTGGAACCTGAAGGAAACAGACCGGATAAACAGTTTCTGCACCCAGATCCCGTGGGAGGGAGAGCTGAACCTTCAGAGAGGCAGACACGCCTGGAAGACCAGGGGAGGCTGCACTCTGTGCACGTCCAGACGCCAGAGGAGAACACCAGGCGTCATCTGGAGCCCTGGTGTGCGGAGGCTCCCGGAAAGAGCGGCGCAGATCTTCCCGGTTGCTGCCACAGCGGAGAGGACCCCACGAGCAGTACCCTACGAGCAAACTTGAGCCTTGGAACCACAGGTGGGACCAACTTTTCCCCTGCAGGAAACCTGCCTGGTGAACTCAAGACACAGGCCCACAGGAACAGCTGAAGACCTGTAGAGAGGAAAAACTACACGCCCGAAAGCAGAACACTCTGTCCCCATAACTGGCTGAAAGAAAACAGGAAAACAGGTCTACAGCACTCCTGACACACAGGCTTATAGGACAGTCTAGCCACTGTCAGAAATAGCAGAACAAAGTAACACTAGAGATAATCTGATGGCGAGAGGCAAGCACAGGAACCCAAGCAACAGAAACCAAGACTACATGGCATCATCGGAGCCCAATTCTCCCACCAAAACAAACACGGAATATCCAAACACACCAGAAAAGCAAGATCTAGTTTCAAAATCATATTTGATCATGATGCTGGAGGACTTCAAGAAAGACATAAAGAACTCCCTTAGAGAACAAGTAGAAGCCTACAGAGAGGAATCGCAAAAATCCCTGAAAGAATTCCAGGAAAACACAATCAAACAGTTGAAGGAATTAAAAATGGAAATAGAAGCAATCAAGAAAGAACACATGGAAACAACCCTGGACATAGAAAATCAGAAGAAAAGACAAGGAGCTGTAGATACAAGCTTCACCAACAGAATACAAGAGATGGAAGAGAGAATCTCAGGAGCAGAAGATTCCATAGAAATCATTGACTCAACTGTCAAAGATAATGTAAAGCAGAAAAAGCTACTGGTCCAAAACATACAGGAAATCCAGGACTCAATGAGAAGATCAAACCTAAGGATAATAGGTATAGAAGAGAGTGAAGACTCCCAGCTCAAAGGACCAGTAAATATCTTCAACAAAATCATAGAAGAAAACTTCCCTAACCTAAAAAAAGAGATACCCATAGACATACAAGAAGCCTACAGAACTCCAAATAGATTGGACCAGAAAAGAAACACCTCCCGTCACATAATTGTCAAAACACCAAACGCACAAAATAAAGAAAGAATATTAAAAGCAGTAAGGGAAAAAGGTCAAGTAACATATAAAGGCAGACCTATCAGAATCACACCAGACTTCTCGCCAGAAACTATGAAGGCCAGAAGATCCTGGACTGATGTTATACAGACCCTAAGAGAACACAAATGCCAGCCCAGATTACTGTATCCAGCAAAACTCTCAATTAACATTGATGGAGAAACCAAGATATTCCATGACAAAACCAAATTTACACAATATCTTTCTACAAATCCAGCACTACAAAGGATAATAAAGGGTAAAGCCCAACATAAGGAGGCAAGCTATACCCTAGAAGAAGCAAGAAACTACTCGCCTTGCAACAAAACAAAGAGAAGAAAAGCACACAAACATAACCTCATATCCAAATATGAATATAACAGGAAGAAATAATCACTATTCCTTAATATCTCTCAACATCAATGGCCTCAACTCCCCAATAAAAAGACATAGATTAACAAACTGGATACGCAACGAGGACCCTGCATTCTGCTGCCTACAGGAAACACACCTCAGAGACAAAGACACACACTACCTCAGAGTGAAAGGCTGGAAAACAACTTTCCAAGCAAATGGTCAGAAGAAGCAAGCTGGAGTAGCCATTCTAATATCAAATAAAATCAATTTTCAATTAAAAGTCATCAAAAAAGATAAGGAAGGACACTTCATATTCATCAAAGGAAAAATCCACCAGGATGAACTCTCAATCCTCATCTTCGGTTGGTTTATATACAAGTGTGCAATTTCTAGGCTTGAAAGTAAAATAATGCTATCTGGTGCTGGATAGAGGAGCCTTATTTTTTATTATGGCAGCTTGCTATTTTTGTAACATGGTGATTTGGTTGAACACAATAAAGTACAGTAGTAACTGATCTCCCCTTCTTCCTGGATGAGTGAGGAGATGATTAAATGTTGATGTCAGCATCCTTGAGCATATTCAGATGAGCTTCTGCTTCTGTTGAAAAGGATGCTGTGTTTGATTGTGGTCCGAAGCTTTGAAGCACTACTTGGCATTTCCTTCCTTGGAGGTCTCACTGTTTAAAAATAACAGATTTGATAGCTTGTTGGTAAGGTGAGGTCCAGCTTGTCTCCACTAGGTCATCTTCATGTGAATCCGGTGGTTATACGGTTTTGTTCTAGGGATATTTCATTTTTTTAATAACGGTTTTAGCTGACATTCATGGAGAGAATGAATCCTTAGAAGTGTGCCACTAGTGAAAGGAAATCCTGTCTAGAGTATGTTTCTTTACAAAGCTGTGTCACACCATCCTTTGGGCCCTCTGCTGGAAAAGTAGAATCAAGTCTCAAATAATGCCTTTTAAATTGTATCCTCTAGTATTATAGATGTAGGACAGTACTGTATCATACCTCTGTGGATGTAAAATAGCTTGTACCTGCTTTATGATACGTAGTAGTGACCGTGCTAGTAGTAGTGACAGAGCTGTTTTTAATGATGTTGCTCAGAATGTTTTCTTTCCAGATGATGATTGAGAAGCTAATTTAAAAAAAAAATGGTGCCAGGTACCACAAGAGTAACAGAACTGTGCTGTTTTCTCGGGTTTTGTTTTTTTACTTTTTTTTTTTTTTAATGGAGTGTGCTGGATGTCTCTACAGTTTTGTTCAGATGACTGCAGAACCTGGAAAAGCTGTTGCTGCTGTTGATGCATAACACACTGCTATTATTGGTCTTTTTATATAAATATAAATATATATATACAGATATATAATTTGAATTTTTTGAAACTTTAGCTGTGCTGTCAACTTTGGAAAAAAGTATCCCCGTTTACTGTGTTGAGTTGGCACTGTACAGAAATTAACAGCCATATTGGTCTAGAAATGTTGAACTTAAGTTTTTTCCATTTGTACAGGGGTAACACTCTGTATTAAATATGTAAGGTCTTATCAACGTGGGTTTGATTACAAAAACTAATAAAGTATTCTCTAAATTTAAAAAAAAAAAAAAAGAAAAGAAAACTTCCCTAACCTAAAAAAAGAGATACCATTAGGCATACAAGAAGCCTACAGAACTCCAAATAGATTGGACCAGAAAAGAAACACCTCCCATCACATAATATTCAAAACACCAAATGCACAAAATAAAGAAAGAATATTAAAAGCAGTAAGGGAAAAAGGTCAAGTAACATATAAAAGCAGACCTATCAGAATCACACCAGACTTTTCGCCAGAAACTATGAAGGCCAGAAGATCCTGGACAGATGTCATACAGACCCTAAGAGAACACAAATGCCAGCCCAGGTTACTGTATCCTGCAAAACTATCAATTAACATAGATGGAGAAACCAAGATATTCCATGACAAAACCAAATTTACACAATATCTTTCTACAAATCCAGCACTACAAAGGATAATAAATGGTAAAGCCCAACATAAGGAGGCAAGCTATACCCTAGAAGAAGCAAGAAACTAATCGTCTTGGCAACAAAACAAAGAGAAGAAAAGCACACAAACATAACCTCACATCCAAATATGAATATAACAGGAAGCAATAATCACTATTCCATAATATCTCTCAACATCAATGGCCTCAACTCCCCAATAAAAAGACAGAGATTAACAAACTGGATACACAACGAGGACCCTGCATTCTGCTGCATACAGGAAACACACCTCAGAGACAAAGACAGACACTACCTCAGAGTGAAAGGCTGGAAAACAACTTTCCAAGCAAATGGTCAGAAGAAGCAAGCTGGAGTAGCCATTCTAATATCAAATAAAATCAATTTTCAACTAAATGTCATCAAAAAAGATAAGGAAGGAAACTTCATATTCATCAAAGGAAAAAATCCACCAAGATGAACTCTCAATCCTAAATATCTATGCCCCAAATACAAGGGCACCTACATACATAAAAGAAACCTTACTAAAGCTCAAAACACACATTGAACCTCACACAATAATAGTAGGAGATTTCAACACCCCACTCTCATCAAGGGACAGATCATGGAAACAGAAATTAAACAGAGACGTAGACAGACTAAGAGAAGTCATGAGCCAAATGGACTTAACGGATATTTATAGAACATTCTATCCTAAAGCAAAAGGATATACCTTCTTCTCAGCTCCTCATGGTACTTTCTCCAAAACTGACCATATAATTGGTCAAAAAATGGGCTTCAACAGGTACAGAAAGATAGAAATAATCCCATGCGTTCTATCAGACCACCACGGCCTAAAACTGGTCTTCAATAACAATAAGGGAAGAATGCCCACATATACGTGGAAATTGAACAATGCTCTACTCAATGATAACCTGGTCAAGGAAGAAATAAAGAAAGAAATTAAAAACTTTTTAGAATTTAATGAAAATGAAGGTACAACATACCCAAACTTATGGGACACAATGAAAGCTGTGCTAAGAGGAAAACTCATAGAGCTGAGTGCCTGCAGAAAGAAACAGGAAAGAGCATATGTCAGCAGCTTGACAGCACACCTAAAAGCTCTAGAACAAAAGAAGCAAATACACCCAGGAGGAGTAGAAGGCAGGAAATAATCAAACTCAGAGCTGAAATCAACCAAGTAGAAACAAAAAGGACCATAGAAAGAATCAACAGAACCAAAAGTTGGTTCTTTGAGAAAATCAACAAGATAGATAAACCCTTAGCCAGACTAACGAGAGGACACAGAGAGTGTGTCCAAATTAACAAAATCAGAAATGAAAAGGGAGACATAACTACAGATTCAGAGGAAATTCAAAAAAAATCATCAGATCTTACTATAAAAGCCTATATTCAACAAAACTTGAAAATCTACAGGAAATGGACAATTTCCTAGACAGATATCAGGTACCGAAGTTAAATCAGGAACAGATAAACCAGTTAAACAACCCCATAACTCCTAAGGAAATAGAAGCAGTCATTAAAGGTCTCCCAACTAAAAAGAGCCCAGGTCCAGACGGGTTTAGTGCAGAATTCTATCAGACCTTCATAGAAGACCTCATACCAATATTATCCAAACTATTCCACAAAATTGAAACAGATGGAGCACTACCGAATTCCTTCTATGAAGCCACAATTACTCTTATACCTAAACCACACAAAGACCCAACAAAGAAAGAGAACTTCAGACCAACTTCCCTTATGAATATCGACGCAAAAATACTCAATAAAATTCTGGCAAACCGAATCCAAGAGCACATCAAAACAATCATCCACCATGATCAAGTAGGCTTCATCCCAGGCATGCAGGGATGGTTTAATATACGGAAAACCATCAACGTGATCCATTATATAAACAAACTGAAAGAACAGAACCACATGATCATTTCATTAGATGCTGAGAAAGCATTTTACAAAATTCAACACCCCTTCATGATAAAAGTCCTGGAAAGAATTGGAATTCAATTCTTTCCATACCTAATCATACCTAATCATAGTAAAAGCCATATACAGCAAACCAGTTGCTAACATTAAACTAAATGGAGAGAAACTTGAAGCAATCCCACTAAAATCAGGGACTAGACAAGGCTGCCCACTCTCTCCCTACCTATTCAATATAGTTCTTGAAGTTCTAGCCAGAGCAATCAGACAACAAATGGAGGTCAAGGAGATACAGATCGGAAAAGAAGAAGTCAAAATATCACTATTTGCAGATGATATGATAGTTTATTTAAGTGATCCCAAAAGTTCCACCAGAGAACTACTAAAGCTGATAAACAACTTCAGCAAAGTGGCTGGGTATAAAATTAACTCAAATAAATCAGTAGCCTTCCTCTACACAAAAGAGAAACAAGGCGAGAAAGAAATTAGGGAAACGACACTCTTCATAATAGACCCAAATAATATAAAGTACCTCGGTGTGACTTTAACCAAGCAAGTAAAAGATTTGTACAATAAGAACTTCAAGACTCTGAAGAAAGAAATTGAAGAAGACCTCAGAAGATGGAAAGATCTCCCATGCTCATGGATTGGCAGGATTAATATAGTAAAAATGGCCATTTTACCAAAAGCGATCTACAGATTCAATGCAATCCCCATCAAAATACCAATCCAATTCTTCAAAGAGTTAGACAGAACAATTTTCAAATTCATCTGGAATAACAAAAAAACCCAAGATAGCTAAAACTATCCTCAACAATAAAAGGACTTCAGGGGGAATCACTATCCCTGAACTCAAGCAGTATTACAGAGCAATAGTGATAAAAACTGCATGGTATTGGTACAGAGACAGACAGATAGACCAATGGAATAGAATTGAAGACCCAGAAATGAACCCACACACCTATGGTCACTTGATTTTTGACAAAGGAGCCAAAACCATCCAATGGAAAAAAGATAGCATTTTCAGCAAATGGTGCTGGTTCAACTGGAGGGCAACATGTAGAAGAATGCAGATCGATCCATCCTTATCACCCTGTACAAAGCTTAAGTCCAAGTGGATTAAGGACCTCCACATCAAACCAGATACACTCAAACTAATAGAAGAAAAACTAGGGAAGCATCTCGAACACATGGGCACTGGAAAAAATTTCCTGAACAAAACACCAATGGCTTATGCTCTAAGATCAAGAATTGACAAATGGGATCTCATAAAACTGCAAAGCTTCTGTAAGGCAAAGGACACTGTGGTTAGGACAAAACGGCAACCAACAGATTGGGAAAAGATCTTTACCAATCCTACAACAGATAGAGGCCTTATATCCAAAATATACAAAGAACTCAAGAAGTTAGACCGCAGGGAGACAAATAACCCTATTAAAAAATGGGGTTCAGAGCTAAACAAAGAATTCACAGCTGAGGAATGCCGAATGGCTGAGAAACACCTAAAGAAATGTTCAACATCTTTAGTCATAAGGGAAATGCAAATCAAAACAACCCTGAGATTTCACCTCACACCAGTGAGAATGGCTAAGATCAAAAACTCAGGAGACAGCAGATGCTGGCAAGGATGCGGAGAAAGAGGAACACTCCTCCATTGTTGGTGGGATTGCAGACTGGTACAACCATTCTGGAAATCAGTCTGGAGGTTCCTCAGAAAATTGGGCATTGAACTGCCTGAGGATCCAGCTATACCTCTCTTGGGCATATACCCAAAAGATGCCCCAACACATAAAAAAGACACGTGCTCCACTATGTTCATCGCAGCCTTATTTATAATAGCCAGAAGCTGGAAAGAACCCAGATGCCCTTCAACAGAAGAATGGATACAGAAAATGTGGTACATCTACACAATGGAATATTACTCAGCTATCAAAAACAATGACTTTATGAAATTCGTAGGCAAATGGTTGGAACTGGAAAATATCATCCTGAGTGAGCTAATCCAATCACAGAAAGACATACATGGTATGCACTCATTGATAAGTGGATATTAGCCCAAATGCTTGAATTACCCTAGATCCCTAGAACAAATGAAACTCAAGACGGATGATGATCAAAATGTGAATGCTTCACTCCTTCTTTAAAAGGGGAACAAGAATACCCTTGGCAGGGAATAGAGAGGCAAAGATTAAAACAGAGACTGAAGGAACACCCATCCAGAGCCTGCCCCACATGTGGCCCATACATATACAGCCACCCAATTAGACAAGATGGATGAAGCAAAGAAGTGCAGACCAACAGGAGCCGTATGTAGATCGCTCCTAAGAGACACAGCCAGAATACAGCAAATACAGAGGCGAATGCTAGCAGCAAACCACTGAACTGAGAATAGGTCCCCAGTTGAAGGAATCAGAGAAAGAACTGGAAGAGCTTGAAGGTGCTCGAGACCCCATATGTACAACAATGCCAAGCAACCAGAGCTTCCAGGGACTAACCACTACCTAAAGACTATACATGGACTGACCCTGGACTCTGACCTCATAGGTAGCAGTGAATATCCTAGTAAGAGCACCAGTGGAAGGGGAAGCCCTGGGTCCTGCTAAGACTGAACCCCCAGTGAACTAGACTGGTGGGGGGAGGGCGGCAATGGGGGGAGGGTTGGGAGGGGAACACTCATAAGGAAGGGGAGGGGGGAGGGGGATGTTTGCCCGGAAACCGGGAAAGGGAATAACACTTGAAATATATATAAGAAATATTCAAGTTAATAAAAAAAATTACATTTAAAAAAAAAGTGGTACACGTGTAATGGGATGTTTGTAGATAATATACCCATGAGCCATCAACTTAATCAATACCAAGAACATCATCAGCTCCCAAAATCCCCCCTTCTTATTGATTCATTGATTGATTAATTGATTTTTGTGATGAAAACATTTTACATAAGAACATTTATTGAATTGCAAACATGTTATACAATATTATTAACTACAGTCAATATGACTTAACTCACGTAATTTTTGGACCCTTGGGTAAATAATTCACTAATATTTTATTTCCAACCCCTCACAAACACTATTCTCTCTAATTATGAGAAGAACCTAAAGTGTTCCCTGCAACTGATTTATTTCTATTATTATCTTAAAGATACAGAACTCACCTAGATTTGCTTTCTGATAGTCTGTTTCTACTTTCATTTTCCTTTCATGGATGTTTTTATTATAAGAAAAACTCAAATATTTATAAAATTATACAAGATACACACACACACAGACAGACACACAAAACATTTCACATTTCATAGTATTTATATATCATCTATTTGTCAATCCATTCATTCCACACTAACATCTTTGGTTCACCTTTTATGCTTTGATACTGTTCGAAGTAAGCTGTTGTCATTTCTGTGGTGGGTCTACTTTTTTTTTTTGGCCAAGTTTTACTCTTCCCATATGATAAGCATGACCCAAATCAAACATCTAAAGAGTAGCAAGTGATGCTTATCAATGTGTATTATCAAGTACCTACACCATGTGGAAGACATCAGATACAAATAAATGAGTTCCAGGGTCAAGAACAGCACGATCACCAGTGTCCAAGCACTAATGTTCTTTCAGTGACCTGAACTCCCGAGCAGTGAAGGTGCTGGGCTGTCCATTTGGAGCTTCATTTGTTCTTCCACGACTGGCTGCAGAAAGTGCAGTCCTCAGCTTCAGACACTGAAACCCAATGAATCAAACATAATGAGTCTGACATGTCATTGACTAAAACCTAGGAGAGATGCCATGGGTTCCATGCCATTGCTTCTATTAAAGTCATGTCTTCGGTTTTTATTATTTTGTTGCCAGAGACACTTTTAACAGATTATTGGATACTGCGTTTTCCAATAAAAGTTTTCTGTGTGGTTTTCCTATTAACTGAAGATTCACTGGCAAAATATCCTCTTTTATCATATATCTCCCCAAAGTAAAACAGGTTATAAAGATTTTTTAAAAACACTAAAATATTTTTTACATCTGAAATTAGTATCAGTAGCACTGGTATATATCCATTCCCCTTTTATTTCCTCTTAGCCTGTCAGATACACTAGATAAGTGTAGGTATGAAAATCACCATGTTGCTCATGAAAAGATAGACTCGTGGAAAAAAAAAATGAACCATGTAGACAATAAAATGCAAATCTAAAGGTGAGATCTCAGAATTCTATTCCAAATTGCCCAAGTTTTCCTTTGCATTTGATTTAAGAATAGAACAGCATTGTGTTTCTAGGAACACATGATTCAGAAGTCTATAATAAATAGACAGCTTCGACATTTAAACTCAGGACGTCAAAGACGTCTTTTATTCAGTATGCATTTTGTATGTATAAAGATGTGCTTATGTATACATAAACACATGTACAAACACATAGAGAGAGAATATTCACATCATGTTTCCATGTGCCAAGTGCTGTGCTAAAATCTCATTTAATACTCAGTCATCTATTAATATAATGAATGTATGAAGAAATCACAACACTTAAAATTTGCCCATTGTGCTAGTAATATGAAGATAGAAACAGAGGACTATCTATCTATAAAGTCCATGATCTAGAGCATGATTATAATGAATAGAATAAAATATAAAATATTAACTGAAAGAAAATGGATGCATATTGAAATTGTGTTACATTGGTTATTCCTATTATCAAAAGGCAGGGTTAATTTTAATTTCAACAAAGATGCATGGTGCTTAGATTCGTTTAGTAACTTCTTATTTCAGTTGTTTATTTATACCACAGTCTCTCTCTCTCTCTCTCTCTCTCCCTCCCTCTCTCTCTCTCTCCCTCCCTCTCTCTCTCTGATATTTTACTCACCCACTCCATTTCTCTCCCCCAGCACACCTATTTTGCTCAAGACCTTCATTCTGAACTATTCTGATCTCTAACAAATTAGCTGCCATGCTTCGCATCAACTTCCTTCAAAATGTTTGCTCAACTCTTAGTCTGAAAATAGGGGGTCAAATTGTAAGATTTCCAAGCACAACAAAACCCTCTTCCCTCTTATCCTATTTACTGTTGTCTTTCCACATAGAAACTTTAGAACCTTAACTCTATTTGAGTGTCCTCCCTTTTAAAGCATATGGAGATGAGTATCCTCACTCCTTTCATGAGAGTAGAGTAGTACGGTTAGCTTTAGCCAGTTGATAGCCAGCGTAATAGACATGCACTATGCCTATGCCCACCATTTAACAGCAAATACAAGGCTTTCAGCTGATCTCCTTCACAAGTGCATCAGTTGTCATTCTGACTTTACTTCCAGGTAGAGGCGCTTAAGATCAAATTGCCCCAGACTTTAGAAGTGCTACAAATGAGGAAGTTTCCTCAGAGCTGAAGGGGTTTGCAACCCTATAAGAGCAACAATGCCAAAAAATCAGAGCTCCCATGGACTAAACCACCATCCAAAGAGTACACATGGACAGACCTATGACACCAGCTGCATATGTAGCAGAGGATGGCCTTGTTGGGCACCAATGGGAGGAGAAACCCTTGTTCCTGCCAAGGCTTCATGTCCCAGTGTAGGGGAATGTCAGGGCTGGGAGGCGGGAAGGGGTGGGTGGTTGAGAGGGGAACACCCTCATAGAAAAAGTGGGAGGTGAATGGGATGGGGGGTTATGGATGGGAAACCAGGAAAGGGGATAACATTTGAAATGTAAATAAAAAATATCCAATAAAAAATGACATTTAAAGATTCAAAAAAAAAAAGAAACTTTCCTCAGAGACTTCACCAGACCTGTAGATTATTTTTGCATAAAAGAAAAATTAAATTTCAGGCACTGAAATTACATGCTTGCACATTACCACAGCATAATTTAACCTATTCTGACCACTACATTTTCTATTACTAATTAATACTGTATTATTGCTGTCTTTGTCTTTTTTATATATACAGTTTTTGCCTCTATGTAATGGTAGAGTATATATTGTGTCTCTTTGACCATCTGTATGTACTTGTCCTACAATGTTATCTGGGGCATAAGAGATAATCAACAGATCCTGATTGAATGAACAGAATAAATTAATATGTACTTTTTAAAAGACATCAGAGCACATTATCAGTAGAGTGACCTCAACCAGCTGGTGTGTGCGAATCTTCTCTCAGGAAGTAGAGAAGCAATGGATCAGGCATTATACCTGAGAGGCTCAGGTGGTGTTGTCCTGTGGGGCTGGCAGTAATTACAGCTCTGATCAGGAAGTGTGCATTGGTAGGAGAGGGTACAAAGAGAGGCCTCATGGAGCAAATCATAGTGTAACAAGTTATAAATAGGAAGGAAACAAAAATAAAATTAGACAAAAGTAAGAACATATATAGGTAATTGACGGTACAGTGATATTTGCTGATAGTCATCTGCAGACTACAGCAACATATATAAAGTATTTACTTTATCCTGAAAGAATAAAGGATACACCAGAATTTCCCTTATGGATTTGAATAAAGGTTCAAAGGAAGCAGGAAAACCCTCCTTCCCCAATTTGCTGCTGACCAGAGAAGGATCTTGTGTAAACACAGCAGAGGAACAGCCATAGTCTGGATTTGAGAAGCTGACAGAGATCCATGTAATGAGAAGTGAAGGGTGGAGCTTTAAAGTTGCAACAGGTACAGAAGATTAGATGACGTCAGTTCAGGGGTAGCTAGGCTCACAATGCTCAACTATGATCAGGGAAGAGAATGAAATGCCATCTAAAACAATGGGCAAAATGATGTGCAGCTTGAATATCAAAAACACTTGGATGGATTATTTTAGACCATCATATACCATAGTCCTTTCTATGTAATATAATGAAAAAAATTGATTAACAATCTTAAGTATTCTCTTTCAAGTCTTCTAGAATGCCACAATGATATACTGTTTCCTTCTGCCAAACTGGGTGTGGTTACTTGAAAAAGAAACATGTACACTTGTAAATTATAAGATAGTGTCAGAAGGAATCGCGTATATAACTTTCTGCCATAAACCCACCAATCCATTCATCCCTAGAAACTTATACGGTTAAAAGTCTAGTTTTAAATAGCTTAGTGTAGACATTTGACTTGAGAACTAGATGTTCCAACAGCAAGAGAAACTACAGATCCGAGGCAGAATGAAAGCCAGTATCCCGTGTCTCAGTTCATACCTCATAAAGTGCATTAAAAACACATACACCTCTTGAAAGTGAAAATTCAGACATCTGATCCATGCACGATGGAGTAGCAACATTCCCAAAAATGTGCTTGGGTAGACCACAGTGACCTTAAGATGACTTTGGAAAACAGAAAGAAGGCAGTGGACGACATAGTTCTCGATACGTATCAAAGAAAACAACAGTCAGCTCACTGCATTCTCTGCATCCTGTATGCTGTCCACATCTCCCAATCGGAGACATCAGCAAACACAAGCAGGAAGTTTGTGCTTTGTGCTCCCTGCAGAAAGAGGCAGAGATGGTCCAATCCCCACATTATAGTCTCAGTGTGGTAACGAACCAATATTCTAGCTCCAGGGAAAGCAAAGTGGTACTTTGATTCCCGTCATAGGTTAGTGTCACTGGGCTGAGCTGATTTCCCTCCCTACTCAGAGTTCTGATTTCCCTATGGGGAATCACGAATGCAGTTCATCGGCAAGTTAGTCCTCCACTTCTATTGGACAACGCAGCCATGCTGAACCTCTATGACTGAAGGCTGAAGAAAAAAGGCCAAGTCTGAAGAGTTGGCATTTGCGTGATTATATTCAATACACATAATTTAAATAATAACATTACAGAAAGGGGAAGTAGATAAGACAGATCAGGTATTGGGGATGGGCAAAAAGGAAGAAGCAGGAAGCTGTGGCTGTTAAAAGGCGACCTGAGGGATCGTTGTGGTGATGGAAAGGTCCCGTGTCCCTACATTTGTGCCATTGTGTAGGTTGCAATACTGTACCGTATTTCTTCCAAGAAGTTAGCATGGTAGAAACTGGATAAAGTGTTGATGGCATCTGTCCGTAGCATTTCTTACCACTGCACACCAACCTACAATTATCCAAAATAGAAGGCTTAGTTAAAAGAGAAATTAAACAAAAGATTTGAGATGATCTCCTTCATATCCCGTTATTCATAAATTAAATATTTTAATTTTATTTTATACCTTTAGAAAAAGTGAGGAAGAATCGCTCTGGTGGGGCTAAGAAAGCATTATCTTGGAATGGGCTGCATTAGAAACTGAAGGCAGCAACAGCAGGGGGGAAATTTCCTAGAAGTCTCTGATCTGGGTAAACATTTCTGACTGATATTCCCCTGAGCAACAGATAGTAAACACTGAAAGTCAAACAGTACACATCTGGAAAACAGAGCCTTAGTCCCAGACCACCCTGTGGTGGAACCTATCCACACCACCTAGGGCATTGCCCACACATAGCCCCTTGTCTCTTTCTCCTATAAAGAGAATACTACATGGGGGAAATGTGCCCTTACTTTGAGTTCTGTGTTTTATGCTGCTCCTGTGCACATGAGCACATAAATAAATCTTTTCTCCCAGCCATCTATTTTCAGTTCTTACCACTGGACTCAATTAACAAAACTTCAGAGAGAAAATTTGAACTTTGCGGCCAAGGTTGATCCAGCCACTGTGCCAATTTCCTGAAAGTTACGTTAAAATATTTTTCTTTCCCTGATATATTACCTGGCTGTTAAAATGCTGTCACCTCGAGATCCACTCACTCCTTCAAGAAAAATGTATTAGAACCTGGTGCACACTCTTAAGTTACAGACATTGAGTCATGATTGGAACACGATGCAGGCCTGAGGTAAATGTAGTTTTTCCCATTGCAATCAGATTAGCCATTTCTCTCAGATCTGAGTCACTATGTAAATCAACTGTGCTGTGAAGTCCATGCGTTTCCAGATTCTACTTACTCAGATTGAAGCAGTTCTCTATATATTATTAGTCTTAACAGAGTAAATTGTTTCTGAAGACATTATAAGGTCATCAGGCCACCTGAGAGGGCACGAGCATTTTCCTGGAACACGCTCTTGGCTAATGAAGCAACTGAAGTCCGAGCCAGTCTCGGGCTTCTCATGCACTTGCTTGTCAATATCTGTGCTTATATTTGGGTCATAGCTAATAGAAAAAGATAGAAGCATACCTGGGCCTCTTCCTATTGACCCTAAGTGACAAGGCTAAAACATCATATCATGTGTCATCATTATAAGAGCTACATCAAAACACAGAGGTCATTTGAAAGAAGTTTATTATATCTAAAAGGATACAAGAGATTAAAAGGAAAGAAGCAAGTCATGTGACTGAATTCATCTACTCTGGGGACACTCACAAAATGTTTATCCAAACACAGCAGAGAACACAAAGATGACTGCTGTGACACGTTCCTCAGAGACCTCTGTGAAGTGGAAGTTTCTGGTTGTGTCACGTCATGCAGAGTCACGTGGTGTTTGGCTGAAGCAAGACCCAGGAGGGGACACATCACACTGGTAGAAAGTATAAATAGGACTCAACAGACAGTGACTGAGGACACTTGCATAGCTAGCCTAACAATACTTGATTGGTTTCACATCTCCACTGATCTTCACTTCACTGAGAGAGACGTGGCAGAGAACTCCTGGCATTCTAGCAGGTCATTCCCATTCCCGCTGACTCCAGCAGATTTAAGCAGAGGCTATTTCTGCTGGATCATGCCACCACTGCTGATTCATGCTTGGTGACACTTTTGAACTAGACGGTTGGTATCCACACTACTGAATTACACTGCTTGTATCCTGACAAACAGAGATTGGAATGACCCGCAAAGAAAGAATTACTTCTAAACAGGTCCACATTACCTTGTCCTAATTACCTTCTTTTGTCCCCTACCTTTGGACGGTAGGCTAGAAGGGGCATTGGGGGGGGGGGTGTTCAAAGCATTTGAGAACTCTTATTAAAGTAGGTTTTGAAAACCTAAGCCTATACCTCTGGCTTAGTGACATTAACTAAACTGGAGCAGAGCTGAGGAGGTGACTCATAAAACCAGGTCCATTGTCTTCTCGTACAAACTCCGATTATTTTCCCCTACAGTGTACTGCTTACTGTTTCCAGTAAAGTCTATGGCAAATCTTGGTCACATGAAAAGCCAGAAGAAAATATGAAGCTCAAAAAAACAGGAAATCTATGGCCAGCACAAACATTAAGCCACATTTAACTTCACATATAGCTCTAATACAGCACTGTCGCTATGGCCAATATTTACATGAATTTTGTCATTTTGCTTCTGCTCTGATTAAGAACAATAAGAGCTCATGCTGTTACCATGAAAATCTTGACTTCTCACGATATAGAATCCATCCCTTTGTAAAGAGAGAGTTGTAAACTGAATGAATGCATTAACTTTGCCATTTACGCATTGCAGCCCAAAAGCAATTGTTTAACCAGCTGCAGTATAAGACACAAATGCTCTATAATAAAATGCTCAAATCCAGGGGCAAGTTCTGACTCCTCGCAGAGATACCACAATAAACTAAGGAGAAGAATATATGTCCAGTTTAACCACTTGACAAGATAAATGAACTATAATCCTAGCTCAGTAGTCTTAATCTACCTCGTTGAAGTAAGAGTTATTAGCAGCCATGTAAATCCACAGAAGGTGGCCAGTAAGTCATCTGCAAAAATCAAAATTGCCAGTTGATCAGTAGAAATCAGAAATGCTCTAACACCAGGAATCTAGAGAAGTCATTGATAGGATTAGAAATGTTAGAGAGTAAAAACAGTGAAATGAAATAAAATTTGTACTGGGGGGAAAGCCCCACTAATAACGTGTAATGCTTTTACATGTGCAAAATATATTGTGGTTATACTTATCATGACAACCCCCCTTTTCATGTATCACATCTGCTTACAGTCTCTGATTAAAATATATTATAATTGTAAGTACTTGAATGCTCTGGATATACTCCAATAGTGATCTATTGAATGTACTCATAACCCTACATCCAACACCCCACAGTAACAGAACAAATATTAAAACCTGTACTTTGTGTGAAGATTCTGTGTCTGTTTTGAAAAAAAAACCACCTCATCCAACAACCTTAAGGACCTGAGTTGTTGGTTAAATGAATGACCCTGGCGCCTCTCAGAAAGCATTGTTGCCGGGCATCAGCAGGGGTGCATTCATTGCCAAAAAGAAAAATAATGGTCCATCATTTTTAGAAACCTTAGAGTCAACCTATTAGCAAACCAAGAAAGCACAGCAAAATGCGACCTGAGGGATTCCATGAAAGGAATGAAAAGAAGCAGAAGAGAGACACAGGTGAATGTGTTCTTCTCATGTGATGACCCTGACCCATCGCTTACTCTGAGGAAGAGATGTTTACTGTCTCCCAAAGTCCGTTGGATCGGGGCAACAGCACCTCTGGGAAAAGCATGTTATAAAATGAACCAGTTATGGAAAAAGTTCTAAACTGAAACAAGAAATCTTTAAAGAATTCTAGCATCTACTGGGCATCCTTAAGTTGTGAATATTGCATGGAATTTGATAAAATTGCAGGGGGAGGGTTAGAGAAACAGATGCATAGAATTATTGATGGCAAATTATTAGTCCCCTCTTGTTGTGACTGAGTTTTCTGGGCAACATGGTTGCCATTTCAGTATTTAGGAGAAAATATCTTTGACTTAATATGAAAAAATTTCAGATCTATTTGTGATAGCATCGGTGAAAGAGAAGGCTATCATGTTAAACAAAATAAGCCAGACCTAGAAAGATAAATTGTGCAAGTGGATGCCATTACATGAAGAAAATCTATGAACTCAACTCATGGAAAGAGCAAAGGAGTGGTTACCAGGTAGAGACATTCTTGGTAAGATGTTCTTCAAAGGTTGTAAAATTTCAGTTAGAAAGAAGGAATAATTTCAAAAGATCCATTGTACCACATAGTAACTAAAATTGATAACAATATACTACGCTTAAAAACCACTGAGAATACAACTTAAGTAATTTTGTGGCCCCAAACAAGCATGTTATATAACTAATATGTTGACAGCTTCATTTGCCAGTTCAACATAAACATATTTTAAAACACAGTTTATAAAGTACTATCATGCTCTTCCTCAGCGACCCGGCCGGGCGGCCATGGCAGCGCAGCGGCTGCCGGTGGCTGGCGTGGGAGCCTGGAACGCGCTCGCTGTGCTTGTGCTGGCCTTGTGTGCTCCCGGGGTGGGCGGCGGGGCACTCGAGTGGTACTCGGCCACGGTGAGCATCGAGAACAGGCAACATAGTCGTCATCATGATTAGCTACCCAAAAGGACGGGAGATTTCTGATCTGGTGCAAAAAGGAATTCCAGTAAAAATGAGCATAGAGATTGGTACTCATCACATACAGGAGTTCATCAGCAGTCAGTCTGTGGTGTTTGCGGCCATTGCCTTCATCACGATGATGATTATCTCATTAGCATGGCTAATATTCTATTATAGACAGCGTTTCCTATATACTGGCTCACAGTTTGGAAGTCAGAATCATAGAAAGGAAACTAAGAAGGTTATTGGCCAGCTTCCACTACGCACTGTAAAGCGTGGAGAGAAGGGAATCGATGTTGATGCTGAGAATTGTGCAGTGTGTATTGAAAACTTTAAAGTCAAAGGTGTTATCAGAATCCTGCCATACAAGCAGATTTTTCATAGAATATGCATTGACCCATGGCTTTTGGATCACCGAACGTGTCCAATGTGTAAACTTGATGTCATCAAAGCCCTCGGATATTGGGGGAACCCTGAGGATGCACAGGAGCTACGCATCCCAGAAGCTGCCCCAGGAAGTGTTTCTGTTGGGAATCTGAGTGTGAGAGTCCAAGATGAGGACAGGAGTGAAAGCAACCTTCCACCATCTTCGTCAAGCGAGTTTGGGCCACACTGCCCTTGTCTTAAAGAAGATGCAGAGGAGGACACAACATTGCTAGGAGCCGGCAAGAGTGACCCTCAGCATGGAGGATCCATCTGTTAGTGCGGTCTTCACTGACAGCCTCACTGACAGAGCCTTGGCTTGAATACAGGGCACTCAGTTTTCACTCTAGGGCATAGTTTGTACACTTGAAAACAGTGGATTCTATTTTACTTTACCTTTCAGATTCAGGTTTGATATACAAAGGGCTGAGATATTTTATTCCTAAGAGACTTTAATTAGCCTTCATCTATTTATCTACTAAAGTATGACGTCTATCATAAATTTCGTTGTATCAAACTGTCACAGAGGTATGTGGAGGGGTTGTTTCTGAGTACTAGACTAGCTTCTGTGGTACTATAAAACAAGATTCTGTTTCTCGGGCCTTTTAGACAAAGCTCACTCAGTTGAATTGTGAAATGTAGTTCCTTATTGATCATATGAACTTTCCCTGAAGCAGACTCTAGAACCTGTAAAGTGAGAAATCTTGCCAGGGGCAGTGGTACACACCTGCAAACTCAGGAGGCCGAGGCAAGAGGATCTTGACTTCAAGCCTACCCTGGGCTACGTAGCAAGACTGCTATGTAAGGGGAGAGAGAAATCAGCTGTCTTGTACTATATTGTCTATAGAGACTTTAGAACCATGCATACCTTTTTATTATGTGGGATTGTGAAAAGAACACTAGATGATTTTATGATTTGCATTTTTACCTTTACTGCCTAATTTCTTTTCACACTTGGAAAGAGAAGGGAATTTATCCATGTTTTTCTAACTGGCAAAAATGCCATATTGCATGTTAAAAAGCATTAAAATAGTGATTCATTAAGAAAATCAAGTAGACCTAAGGACTATACATAGACTGACCCTGGACTCTGACCTCATAGGTAGCAATGAATATTCTAGTAAGATCACCAGTGGAAGGGGAAGCCCTTGGTCCTGCTAAGACTGAACCCCCAGTGAACATGATTGTTAGGGTGAGGGTGGCAATGGGGGGAGGGTGGGGAGGGGAACACCCATAAAGAAGGGGAGGGGGAGGGATTAGGGGGATGTTTGCCCGGAAACCGGGAAAGGGAATAACACTCGAAATGTAAATGAGAAACACTCAAGTTAATAAAAAAAAAAAAAAGAAAATCAAGTAGGCATACTATACTGTCTTTAAATGATTAGTATATTTTGGTGGATTTAATCTTTACAATTAAAAATATGTAATTAAAAGTTTGATCTTGTTGTTAAACTAAAATAACATTTTCCTAATGAGATTTTAAGCCGATTCAATACTGTGACCTTTTGTCCTTCTTTCCCGTTTGATGTTCCCACAGGTGACGTCTTTGAGGACTGTTATCTGAGTTCTATATAGCGCTTAGATACACACTTCATGAACTAGGAGTCCTTTGTTGTGGATTCTAAACTTGTGTTGTATGTCTACTTTGTAGACAAAAATAAATGCTTACTGACAAAAAAAAGTACTATCATGACTATCAAAATAATTAATTTTTAAGGAAAATAATCTAGTATCTGAGCTTACCTGTTGTCAGAGTAAAATAATGATAGAAGATGTGTCACCTTAGAACCACTAACACAGAATGAGAAATCTCAGCAAGGCCACATAGTTACACAGGATGGAAGACCTCAAAGATCTCTCATCTCACACATAAAAACAAAGTCAGAGTACAAGGGTGCACTCGTAATCCATGCCCTTGGGCAGGGAAGCTAGAGGAGGCAGGAGGGTCCATAGGGGATAAATATCAGCTACATAATGACTTTGAGGCCAGCCCAAAAAGCATTAAAATAGTGATTCATTAAGATTCTCTATCTCAAAAGAAAAAAAAAACAGACAAAAACCAAAAGCACAGAAGTCAGTATCCAAGAAAGCAGAGAATGTTCACTAGTAAAGATTTAAAAAGTAAAATGACAACCTGTAGAGAGATGAGCGTGAGAATTTGTGTTACCAGTAGCACCAAACTTCAAAGTCCTCTCTGTTACTCCCTAGCTACTGCTGAGTTGTAGGCTTAATTTTTTTTCATTTCAAGTTCAAGTCCTAACATCTTAACCCTTGGGACCCTACAGTGCGACCTTAGTATAGATGAGAATCAAAAAGAGGTAATCAAGTTGAAGTAAGATCATCAGAATGAGGATTAACCCTAACCTAATGTGAACTTTGTCCATAGAAAATGGCACAATCACCCCTAGGCCAAGAACAAGACAAAGATGTAGTCTAGAATGTTGGGGTTTGCTCTGTTGTTATGTATTATAATGCTAAGTGCAGCCCCCAACACCTGGTGTCCCCCTGTGGGCAAGAGAGTCCACATGTAGCACCAAGCGACATTCTGTGACCTTGCCCCCAAATTATTTCTGAATGGTAAATAAAGATGCCTGCAGCCTATAGCTGGGAAGAATTGAGATAGGTGGTGCTTGATCTTCCCAACCTGGGGATCAAAGAAAACCATGAGAAAAGGGAAGAAGATGAATGGAGAAGCCACCATGGGTTAGGTGAGTCATGAAATAATGACCATGCAGATTCATATTATATTGGAGTTCAGAGCAGCCTAGACAAAACATGGCAACTTATATAATGGGATTATTATCTGGGAAATACACATAATAGCATAGAGGATAGATATCTGCCAAGCTCTTGTGCTGATTGAGGGTTATTATAAATATAAAGGTTGTGCACGTCTTTTCTTCAGGAACTAAATGGTCAAAGGTGGGGTAGAAGCCCTTGATTGGGATTCAGTATTTTCTACAATACTAGAATAGACCTTTCTTTGTGAAATTTATTTTATAGCAAATGATAATTATATACAATTATCACTTTCATTATATTTTCATACATATCTCAATGTATTGATTGTATTGGGCCCTCACCCTCTCCTTCCACTCCCAATGTTCTCTTTTCTCTTGCCATTTTGTATTTCTTCTACTTTCATTTCTCTATTGATTGATTGATGACTGACTGATGACCCTATGCATTTATTTAACATTACATTCACAGAACTGACTGAGAGATTATTTTTAGGAGCATGGGCTTCTTACCATTGGCTATACCACTGAAGAAAATGTCTTATCCATAGTGATTATAACCTGCCTATAGTGAAGAATAGGACATTATGAACTCCAGTCTCTAGCTATAGTGGATACCTATAAGCCCTGTCTTGAGAGGTGGGAGCCCATGAGAACTTCACCTTCCCATGACAGGATGTCGACAAGGAAGATCTTGCACAAATCTTACAATAGTTATCACAACTCTTATGAGAAATAGAGCATGATGACGGTATCACTTTCTAAAGGCAGGGCCACATCTCTTTCAAATTCCTCTGCCTCATGTACTCTCTCTGCTCCTTCCTCCTCAGTGCGTCTTGAGCTTTGGAGGGGGACACAGAAGTCCCACCTCCGCCTGAGCATTCAGCAGTTCCTTCTTCTCAGAACTTTGGCCAGCTGAAAGTCTCTGCAGTTACCTCTGACCACAGCAGGAAGGAATATCATTACCCAAAGTCAATAATGGCACTAATCTATGTGTATAGACATAATTGTTTAGATGCCCAATGGGCAGGTCATTCCCTTCAAGCAAAATAACATCAGTAGCTCCCTCACTAAGGTCTATGATCTCCCAGTGCTTGGCTTTTGACCAGGCTTACTGTAGAAGATGTGATTCGTTCCTATGGAGAAGGCTTCGAAGTAAATTGAAGAGCTGTTGGTTACATTGACTGTTGACTTGCTAGGATTGCACCAATGAGCATGTCGTGCATGGTCCATCAGTAGTGCAGCACAGAGGGCCCACAGTTGAGTAAGATCTTAATGACAAGTCTCTCTGGCAACCTACCCAGGAACCTCCAGCATATACATTTGCATTAGACAGCAGGGAGGAGCTTTATCCAGTTCCCACTTAATTTCTCCAAGTCCTCGAAGAAAGCATGCGCATAGGGTACCATTCACAACAGGATCTTTCCGTAGAAGACATCTGTTTGCATCAGTCTCAGCCACCCAGCAGTCCTGCCAATATCTTAGTTTCAGATTTCTGTCCTGAGAATTATGAGAACATAATATTCTTATATCTCAAGGCACTCAGTTTATGGTCCTTCATAGAAATCCTAGAAAGAAAATTTCTACAACCCATTCAGATATTCATTTTAAAAATCCACATTCTTCTCTTTTAGAGCCCACATCCTTTAAAAACAGCCTTTAGCATTTGGAGTGGATCTTTCCATACCTTTCCCACCCTTATAACTCATTGGCTTGTATTTAGTTGAAACTGCCAACACCATTAATCTTCAATTGAACCTCAGGCAGAATTTTTTGGATAAGGGCAGACAGCAGCCACCTTCTTTGCCAACATATCAAAAGCATAATCTCTACACTGCCTACTAATATTTTTCTTCTATGAAATCTCTTGAGTCAACACATCATAGTCTACTTTGCTCTCACTATCACTGTTTTGCACACTTCTACTAGTATGACCTACTAAGCCAAACTTAAAGTCTTCATCTGCTTTCCTAATCCAAAGTCCACATTCTGCCAAGACCATGGTTAGACCTGTCTTAGCAGTACTCCACTGCTGGGACCAACTCCTGTCTTAGTCAGTGTTCTATTGCTCTGAAGAGACACTATAGTCACAACTTACAGTTTCAGAGGTTTGGTCAGCTGTCATCATGGTGGAGAGCATGGTGGCATGCACAGAGACATGGTGCCATAGAAGTAGAGGAGAGTTCTATACCCAGATCTGTAGGCGACCAGAAGGAGAGAGAGACAATGACTCTAGCTTGGGCTTCTGAAATCTCAAAGCCCATCCCCAACGACATACTTTCTCCAACAAGGCCAACACCTCCAACACCTACTAATCCTTTCAAATAATGCCACTTCCTGGTAACCAAGAATTCAAATCTATGAGCCTGTTGGGAGTCATAATTATTCAAACCACCTCAAGCATTGTATGTAGAGTTCACATTTGGGAAAAATAAAAAAAAATTTTTTAAAGCAAAGGATCCGATTAGAGCTGAGGTGAAGACTTTTGTTGTATTTGGTTATAATGAAGAAAGTTTAATTGTGATCACTCTATTCTCACCCACTCAGAAATAGCATTCCCCCACATATTCCTGCTTCTGTTTCTGAAGGGCAATATCCTTCAGAAACTACTGGTATTTCCATTGCCAAGGTTGCCAAATAATATGCCATTATTTTGGTGTGCATTTTTAAAACAACTCACAACTGTCGATGCCAATGGCTATGCTTATGCTAACAGTTGGCAGCTGGTGAGTAGTTTCTTAGAGAGTAATTTCCTATTTCTATGGAACAGCATGGCACCTCTGGCTGCCCTCAGCTCTTTATATGAAGCCTTCAAGTCCTATGAACAGGTATGAACAGCTAAGTCATTCATGCATTCTACACTCGATTCATGAACTCAACTTGTGAGGCAGCAAGAAATAGAGCACAGCCTATGGTGATTAGCGGCACATTTCAAGAATCTGAGGCCATGCTAAAGGCTTTTATGGAGCCAACTCTGCTGAAGTCAGACCTCTTGGGAGAGAGGAGCGTGCATAAAGCATCTCTACTGCTGAGCAAATCAGCCATGACTTACTATGCAGATAGATCTGCAGAGAAATGAATGAATAAAGTTGAGCATGAAAAATGCACTGGGCTTGCAAATGCTTCTGTCACGTCAACATGAGCTGAGACTGGCACATCAGAACAGTGGCTCCTCTCTGACAGATTGCTCATGTGTTCCTTAAGAAAATGAGAATTTAGGATGAGATTCGATCATAAATTATTCATTTATAACTTTTTTTTTTTCATTTTTACTTTAGAATGTAGTCCTGGTCATTTCTTAAGTGAATTTCTCCCTGGGCTCATCATTTGTAATGCAGACATCTCTCAGTGACAAAACCAGACCGGATACAGAGGCTGTGGGAATTGTCCTGCATGTCAATGACATCATGACCCTCCCCTATGGCCCCCTTCCCAGGCTAGTGATGCCTTCGACGCAGCGAAGGCCCTGGAAGTATCCCTAGTTAGCACTTAAAAATAAAATTCACGGGGCTGGGGGTTTAGCTCAGTGGTAGAGCGCTTGCCTAGCAAGCGCAAGGCCCTGGGTTCGATCCCCAGCTCCGGAAAAAAGAACCAAAAAAAAATAAAATAAAATTCACATCAAATTTGTAAGAACAAGTATTTTTTTTTCCACCACCAAGCCTCAAAATCATCATGACTTTCCTCTATGAAACGGGTGGATGTTTTATATGCTGTATTTATGTCTCATTGTAAACTATTCATCGGTTTATAGTCCTCGGGTCCTCTAGGAAGCATCGCAAATCCTTATTATACTCTTTGGTATTAAATTTGCTGTTAGGATTTTTGATTTATCTGCTAGGCTAGCTCACATGTATACAGACATCTTTCTTTTAGCTACTGCAAATTTAAGGTCTTAAAAAAAAAAAGAAAGAAAGAAAGAAAAATAGAGTCCATCCTGAGGTGCTCTAGGCTTTACTCCTAAAGCCCTCACCCACCTGAGGGTTTTTGCACTGACATTAGGGACAACAGTAAGAGGAGGAGGGGGAGGAGGGGGAGGAGGAAGGGAAGAGGGAAGAGGAGAGGAAATATTGGCAGTAGTTTCATGTCCTTGACAGAGAACAAATATGTGTGGGCAGAAACCAGAGAAGTGCCCCGTTTTGGAGTTATTTCCAAGACAATCTAGGGCTTTCTGCGTGGATATGAGCAGTAATCGCCTTCAAATGGGGAGAAGAACCAATCATCGGGAGTGTCGGTGAGGTCGCATAAACAGCGCAATGCATAATGACAATCTGGTGGCTGCAGACCAAGGACTCAGCCCAAGCACATCCTTCATCTGTCCTCACCTTCCCTGGAAATCAAAATGGAGAGAATGTCTGTATTAGACTCTGTTGTGATTTTCTTTCTAAATGGTTTATAAAATTGTAAGGATGAAACAGAAAACGAAAGAATCTGTCCTCGCTTGGCTAGCTTTCGAGAGAATCTGATTACGTGGGGGATACTCAGGAGTGTTTAAAGATGCTGCCTTTCTAAGGTCTCCTCTAAGTGACCTTAGACAGCAGAGCATCGGCCCTCAAAAAACTGCAGACATGAAGACAGGTAGTTTTTTGACCTTTTGAAAACACTGTAACACGCAGGCAGATAATTAATTAAGCAAACCACTACTTAGCGACTGCAAGCACATTTCTGGTTATGGAATACATATTACATGTGTGAACAGCCTACCCGAATCGGCTTAATCATTATCCCATAATAATCTTCATTGCATCCCTGTGACATAAAAACAATAGCAAAGATATATAAGGAGGTGCTGGGCCCCCTTCCTAAGGATGCTTGAAATCAGCCTATTTTGCTTTTATTTTATCCAAGACAAATAGTCTTTAATTTTCAAAGGAAGCAGAAAATGTGAACAATGCTTTATATATCACACTTTCATTAATCATATAATCAACTCTCATGCTCTTGAGTGAGACAATGATGACAAGCAGGCTAAATAAACCTTACATTCTTAAGCATGAACTTGCCTATGGGTTATCTAGAAAAGCTCAGTCATGCTAACAGCTTGAGAAGTCAACTGAAGATAACATATTTGAGGGAAGAAATGCAATTCAATTTAGTCTTTACTTAATTGGAACTGGAGGACATTCTACAAGTGTTAAGGCAATGAGAGGATCTAATGAAATTCTATTCATGAAAAGCCATAGCAAGAAGTTATTGACCTTGAAGTTAAAAACAGTAAAAGGGCATGTTCACCTGAAAATAGTAACAGTATATGTAACATTTTTGTGAGCTAAAGGACCGATTTCATTTTTAGTTTATGAGATTATAAGGTCAATATCAAGAGACTAGTTTAGGATACCTTAGTAGATAAACTGAAGACATATTGGAAGGAGTGACTGGGCTGTGTATGATGACTCTAATCCCAGCACTTGGGAGGCTGGGGCAGGAAACTTGACATAAGATAGAAGCCATCCTAAATAAATGCAGCCTAGGTGAGGAAGGAAGGAGGAGAGAGAGAAGAAAAAAGAGGTAGCACATTTCCTTGTCTCTATAAGACCTCCAAGGCCTCTGGATCCTATAGACTCGTCCACTGGCTGTTCTTGACATATTGATAATAGAAAACAATATGGTTCAATGGGTGTGAAAATGTCTGCATACTGGTTTCCAAGGAGAATTGATTAGAAGATAAGTTCAAAAGATAAAGGAACAGTTGTTAGTTTTATTCTGGAGTCTGTCAGTGGTGCTGTTCTGTCCAACTTCTAAGAGTGTCTTGGGTGTAGATCTGGATGGTGCACTTGTCAAACGTGCGCAGTACAGAGCTGGTGCTGACAGTGACTCCGCTGGTTGGCTTCAATGGGGGTAGAATATGAATCGGGTTATATGAAAATGTGTGAGGTAAATATAAAGGTCTGACATGTGGATTTGGTTTTTCTTAATTCTAAGTATATAAGAGAGATGATATAAGGCTCCAGATATAAGACTTTGGTTCCCACTGGAAAGCAGGGAAGCAGTTGCTAAATTGTTGGATACCAACATCAAAGGGTCCCAGGTATTGTCATTATTTCAACCTTACATATTTTAGAGACAATTTCCTTTATTGCCTAAAGATGCCAAGAGGCAGATCTGGGGTTTGGACATGGCAGTTTTGCTGGGAGGTCTCATCCTTTCAATCCTTTACCACATATGCAGAGCAGGAAAGATGCTGCAATAGCCAGTGCCAACTCTCAACACGTTAGCAGAAGCAGAATGGCAAAACGATGGAAGTGATGGGGTTGGGGATTTAGCTCAGTGTAGAGCGCTTGCCTAGGAAGCGCAAAGCCCTGGGTTCGGTCACCAGCTCCAGAAAAAAAAAGAAAAAAATGGAGGTGATAGCAACCCTCCCCCCAAGACAATGATAATATCAGTGGGCGGGCGGGTGGGTGGGTGGAGGAGCACTTTCTTAGAGGGAAGGGCTAGGGGAGATGGGATGGGGAGTTTGTGGAGGGGAGGCCTGATGGATACAATATTTGAAATGTAAATAAATAAAATAACCAATAAAAAAGGAAAAGGGAAAATTAAAAAATCTGAAGAGCATAAAAGGAAGAAAGAAAGAAAGAAAGAAAGAAGAAGGAAGAAAGAAAAAAGAAAGAGAGAGAGAGGAAGGAAGGAAGGAAGGAAGGAAGGAAGGAAGGAAGGAAGGAAGGGAGGAAGGAAGGAAGGAAATATAATGAGAAAGGGACACAACAGACATTCAGCAAAACAAAAGGAGAAAAATAAATGGGGTAACATTGTGCATAAGAAGTCACACCCAAGGGAGTCCATGCTGTTAGACCCCAGAGATGCAAAGAGAAGATTTGCATGTTGATGCAATCAGAACAAACTTGCCTCCAAGAATGTTGTCTAGAAAGGTACATAGGGATTCTCAGGGATGGTGTGGATGCTTTATCATTTTATTGAGGTAACGGTTATAGAGGATTTTGCTATTCTCCACCTCATTAAACTGTATATAGGTTATGTGTGGGCCCTGTTATGTAGAATGTTCTAAGAAAAAATTAAGGAGATTATGGGTATAAACAGACAGTGAATGTAAGCATGAACCACATGAAACAGAAAATCTAGGAAATACCATTTTCAAGCATTCATTGGCAAAATGGTCCAGAACGGAGATGAGACATGATAGTCGTGTTAAAATTATATATGAATGATATATAATTATATAAGTAAAGGTGGAAGCAGCATAAACAAAAATAAAAAATTAACATGTAGGATTTTCATCACAATGTGAGAAATAATATTTATAGCTGAAATCATTCCAATACGTGGTTACAAATTCCCACTCTTCACCATCCCAGGGACAGCTTCTCCTTAGAGGTCTGTCGATTGGGCTTGACCTCTGAGGTAAGCTGTTCACCATTGTGAGGTCAATTCGATGTGTCTTCTGAGACGTGCTTGAAGCCGGGATGGATGAAGTGCATATTCTGCACGTAGGTATCCAGACTCAATTTCATTCCCAGTCGACCTTCAACCCCAAGGGCTCTCAACTACCTTATGTCTACAATACCACACAAGACTAGGTATTGGAAACTTCTTTCTGTACTCCAACCCCAACATGTGTCTAATCCAGGATTCTGAAAAACAGTGATTTTTTTTACTGTTTTTAGTTTATTATTATTATTATTATTGTTGTTGTTGTTGTTGTTGTTGTTATTAATTTTCATACTCCAGATTCTATTTCCATCCTGGTCCACCCTCTGAGTGTTCCACACTCCACACCTCCTCCCTTCCTCCCTGTCTCCCCGAGGATGTCCCCACTCCACCCACCCTAGCAGACCTCTAAACTCCCTGGGGCCTCTAGTCTGCTGAAGGTTAGGCTCATCTTCTCTGACTGAACCCAGACCTGGTAGTCCGCTGCTGCATACGTGCTGGGGGCCTCATATCAGTTGGTGTATGCTGCCTGGTTGGTGATACAGTGTCTGAGAGATCTCAGGGGTCCAGGTCAATTGAGGCTGCTGGTCCTCCAACAAGGCGGCCCTCCTTCCCAGCCTCTTCTCCCAGCCCCTCCCTAGTTCAACCACAGGAGTTAGCAGCCTCTTTTCATTGGTTGGATGCAAATAACTGCATCTAATTTTTCAGCTGCCCTGTGGGCTCCTGGAAGACGGTCATGATAGGTCCCTCTCTGTGAGGGCTCTACGACCTCAGCGGCGGCATCAGGCCCTGAGGCCTTCCCTTGAGCTGAACCCCACCATGGGCCCACTGAACCCTTTTCTCCTCAGGCTCCGCTCCATTTCAACCCCCAGAGTTCTTTCAGACAGGAGCAATGATGAGTCAGAGCTCTGACTATGGGATAGCAACCCCATGCCTCACTTGATGCCCTTTCTTCCAGCTGGAGGTGGGCTCTACAAGATCCCTCTCTCCACTGTAGGGCATTTCATCTAGGGTCCCTCCCTTTGAGTCCTGAGAGTCTCTCACCTCCCAGGTCTAAGATCTACATTTTCATGCTTAAAGATGCTCCGTGATCTTTGTTGAATCTAAATAATATCCTTTAAGACGATTCTTGAGACACCGGTATGGACCTAACTTGTTCTGGATCCTGGAGAGATCTCAGAAAACAAGTGTAAAAACATGATTTCCTACTGAAGAGATATATTCTCATTAGCAAATATCACGTGGCTTAGGACAGGATTATTGCTGCTCTTTGGACAGGCCCTTTCACGTCTAACCTCTTGGCACATAGGTATGACGAATGGCTGCCCATTAACTTGAAATGAGAAGCGTATAAGGTATAAACACAGAGAAGCTTCAGGGGAAGACTAAGTTTATTCAAGACGTGGACAAGACTTTTTGCTACTAGCCCAGTAAAAATCTGTTAGGTATCAGACAAAAGTATTCATTTTCACTATGTTTCTATGTTCAGTCACAAACCAGTGCAATGTGGCTCGATGGGTTTACTCTGAATTTATAATTAGAGTAATGCTATACCCCAGAGGGCATCCACGAGCCTTAACAGAGCTTAACGAAACCGACTTCAATAAAATAGAAGGGATGGTGCTACTGAGCTATGTCCCATAAATCACGGAGTCTATTAGCTGACGTTAATTTACAATTTCAAACACAGCGATAAAATTATTCACAATGGGTACTTTAAATCGGGTGAGAAGCCTAGGTACCAAATTCCAAATGCAACAAATCCACCCAGACTGAAAACACAGAAAACTGTCTTGAGCAGCAATAGCTTTGGGGAGTTGCCTTTGACCCTGCTTAATGAACCAATATAAAATGTTTAAGGGCACACCAATGCAAGAAGTTAAACTGATTAGGCCTGCATTTTAAGGCTTGCTGAAACACTGGCCCTAAACATCTCAGATTGATTTTTCAAAGGAAAAAAATTAGAATTTATTTCACATGGATCAGAAGTGGGGAGCTCCATCGGGACCTGTGTATAAATTATGCATATATGAGGCTAGGAATCACTGGTACTGCTGGTAGCTAGCGCCGTCTCTCCACCACTTTCATGAGGAATCAATCCCCTCTCCCTCAGGTCTTCTCACCTTTCATCTATGCAGTCCTTTTCATGCAGTGTCTGGTACTGCCCGCCACATCTCCATGTTAAAATTTCAGCATGATGTGAAAAACATGTTTCCTTAAAGGCATAGAGCCATCAAGAGCAGTGAGTGTGTGGGTCTGGGTGTGTCAGACTGTAAATCAGTATACCTAGACCTTTGGGAGAGTGTAGAGAGGAGGCGGGAGAGAAAACTCATGCAGAAAATTCCAGCTCCATTGAGGAGCAGAGCACTGTGAAAGGCTCAAAGACAAGGGATTGTGGGTATTGGGTGACAACATAACAGAAAGTGAGGGAGTCAGTCCAGCATCCCTGTCTACTAGACATTTAGAAATTGTCACATCTGGGTAGTTTGTTGTAACTTTCCTGATAAATATTTAATCTAAGCCTCCTTGGAGGGGGTGTGGATAAAACTGCTTCCTAAGACTAAGCGTAAGAAATAACTTTATTCAACCTTGATGACTTTTTTAAAGTCACCCCGTATCATCTACGTCACCCCGTATTATAGCAAATAAATCCCAGATGCTGACATGGCTAGAGGGACCTGTCATCTGGCCCTGTGGGCTTCCCCTGGGCAGGTGATAAAATGGAAGTGTCAATGAGTGACCTGTTTTAATATAATCATTAGAGATCTTGAAGAATTTTTAAATAGAGATTTGGAAAGAAATAGCATGGAGAGATATTTATATGCACACTGATACATATGGAAAGAGGCACGGTGGAAACTGTGAAATAGCTCGGTTTATAAATACATGCCTGGAAAAGAAGAAAGGATAAAATGGGGCAAGGGAAGGCAAACAATTACAACAATTAAATGGATACTTTTTTTAAAGACAAAATTCACTGTCTCAGGGACTATTTGCATAGTGGATAGAGGAGAGTTTGAGTCCAATCAGATGTAGACCTGAATGTTATACACAAAGCTCTCTACACTGGGTGCTATTGGGATATATAAAGAAAATTTTTATATATCCTGGTATGTAAAGAGATTTTCTTGGAGGATTTTTGCAATAGAGCAAGAACGGGGTGCAGAGAGAGAGAGATCCTCACTTACAAGCAGCACACTGGTCCGAATGATTTAGTATTTTAAAGAATATAGGTTTCCCATGGTGGAAATATGGAATAGAAGAAATGATACACAGTTATACATAGAAATTTTATCTCTGGAAAAGTCAAACTCCAAGGGGGAATGGACGGAGGTTATAGTGTAAGCTAATGTAGTTGAATCAACTGGAAATTTAACTTCTAGTTACAAATGCCAAACTCTTATCCTAATCCTATGCTAATTTAGAATGAACATTAGCATAATGCAGCTGGTTGGGTATTCTCTCTTTCAAACCTTTTACCATAAGTATTTCTAAGACGATTAATGGTCTCCAAACATGATAGACCAACCATAACCTGCTACGTTAAGTAGGTTTAAGGCCAGAGCAATAGCTAAATCATTAAAGCACTTACTATGCAAGAATAAGAATCAGAGTTTGGGTCTCCAGCATCCACATTAATAACCAAGTGCATGCCTGTAATCCCAGAGCTGAAGAAGGATTCTTTGGGCTTATTGGTACCAGTCTAGTAAAATAGGTGAGTTTTGTGTTCAGCGAGGGTCACAAAACAAGGTGTTAAGCATCAGAGCAAGATATTGGAAATCAACGTCTGGCCTATCCATACGTTCACATGTGAATGCACATGTACTGTCACCTGCAGATACACATACACACACACACACACACACACACACACACACACACACACACACACACAGGGTTTGATACTGAATGATGATTTTTACCTTCCAAGATTGATACAAAATAGGGGTGTTACCTTATGGGATTTGATTCGGTAAATTTGCACTATTTCCTACTGGTAGGCAAGCATACTATTCTCTCTAATGTTATCACAACTGGGTTACTAAAAAATTGAAGGTTGGCAAGATGGTTCAGAGGATAAAGGCTTTTAAGCTACCCAGTTCAATCTCCAGGGCCCGAATGTGGAAGGAGGGAACAGCCTCCGACAAATTGCCCTCTGACTGCCTCACAAATGCCTTCGCACACTCTGACCCTTATCTACCCAACACACATAAATAAATAAATAAATAAATAAATAAATAAATAAATAAACTGTCATTAAGAAACTACAGCAGTAATAGTAAATTGAATAAATTGTATAGACTACAAAGGCAGAGAAATGGAGAAGCGCTGCAGTTCCAATCCATTCCAGTCTTGTTCCAATCCATTGACCACCTCCCAAACCCCGTCAACCATCCAAGTTCTACTGATGACGTGCCTATAGATGCAACAGAGGTACGAAGTTTTGTTTAAAGGAAAACTGCAGTGGTGTGCCTCAGCCTGTAAAACTGGTCCACATGTGTTTCGAGTGTGTATATCTCATATCAGCATTTCCCTGTTATTAAACGATGAGAAGTACTGCAGTAGTGACGTGGGACCAGGGACAATTTGAGGAATGTTAATATGACATCAATTCTCTGGAAATGTATTTTAATCTTGTAGTTTTACTCTTAATAATGAAGCAATTTTACCATATATCACTATGTACCTAGAATGTGATGTTGAAGTGATTCTCAGTCCATTCTTCCATATAAAAACTTACTATAAATTAGAGAAAATATGTCTTTGATACGCAAGGCAATTTATGTCTCTCTGTGAAATTATTATAGTAAACTGATCATGTTAGAAAATGGTCATATTTAATATGTAGACAAAATCTAGGATGTAAATGGCCATCCTCACAGATCACGCCATTTTGTGTGCATGTGTGTGTGTGTGTGTGTGTGTGAGAGAGAGAGAGAGAGAGAGAGAGAGAGAGAGAAAGAGAGAGAGAGAGAGTCAGCAGCTCAGCATGTAAAAGAAATAAAGCCTAAACAGAGACCCACAGCCAGACATAGCACAGAGAGGAGTCCTTGAATGGAGTCTAAATGGAATATCTTCATCAAACTCTTCCCCTCAGAGTTCAGGGAACTGCACAGAAGAAGAAGCAGAAAGAGTATAAGAACCAGAAAAAGATGGAGGCCTCTGAATCAACTAGGCAAAGCTCACCTGAAGTCACACAGAGTGGAGCAGCAAGCACAAGATCTGCACAGGTCTGCACCATGTCCTCTCTGTATACATCACAGCTTCCTGCTTAGTGTTTTATGGGAATCCTGAGTTTGTGAAAGAGTAAGTCTCTAATTCTTGTGCCTGCTCTTGGGGCTCTTTTCCTTCTGCTGGTTTGCCTAGTCCAGCCTAGCCTAGATGTGATACTTTTATCTTCATTATATTTTACTTTGTCATGTTTGTTTTTTAATAATATCTTAAAGGTCTATTCTTTTCTAATGAAAGACAGAAAGGGAGCAGAGTCAGAGAGGGATGGGGGGAAGAAACTGGAAGGAGTAGAGAAAGGGAAAACTTTGGTAAAAGTATCCTGTATGAGGAAGGAATCTATTTTCAATAAAATAAAAAATGGAGGGAAAAATAATATTTTGGGGCTGGAGAGATGACTCAGCAGTTAAAAGCACGGACTGATCTTACAAAGGTCCTGAGTTCAATTCCCAGCAACCACATGGTGACTCAACCATCTTTAACAGGATCTGATGCTTCTTCTGGTGTGTCTGAAGACAGCAACAATGTACTCAAATACATAAATAAATCTTTCAAAAAAAGAATACTTCACAGTCCCCTAGATCAACCAAAAGGTCAGCCATCATCAGGTCTACCATTTTCAATGTGGGTAATAACTGATTTTTAATCATACCCTTAAGGAACCAATCATTAAATGCTGTGTAGATTGTATAAATTTACAAATGACTTGATATATATTTTCTGGGACTAATACTGGGGAGTGAGCATGGAAGCTTTGTGTGGGAGCAGGCCTGGAAGATGATGTTAAGTTAGGAGAGGGAGAAGAAGAAGTAGCTAACCATAAGAAATCAAACTTTTCCAGTGAGTTCCTTGGCTGGTATGGGTCTTCCCATGGCATTTTCTGTTCCTCTATAAAAGAATCTATTCCAAAAAGTAATCTATAATTCTTATTAGAGTGGTTGTAATAGACTTTGAAGGACTTAGAACTAAATAGGGCTGGGAAAAGACCAATAGATGTGTCACCTGCTGACATCACTACTTACAATGCAGGTGCTTATGAAACAGTTTCATAAATCCTTGCGAAAAGATAATTGAAAGAAAGATAGGAATGAAAAATTGGTTTAAAAATCAAAGCATAACTAAATAAGGTCATAATGCTTGGGCAATTGATTGGGCACTTTTAGAATTAGACTTAATATTTTAGATCAAAGTGTTCATCGAATGAATAAAAGGTCAACTGCATGAAAAGTGAATGGATAAACAGAAGGGGCCACAGTAATGCCGATTAAAAGTTCACTAATTGACTTTGTAAGTTTCAGTTGCTACAAATTGGCAGAAAAGTAGCCAGAGAACCCAGCAACATGAGTGAACTTATAATACCAAGTTTCTGCCCATAATGCTTGATTGGAACCAGAATATATGAATCTTGACCTTGGCATTTGATACGTCCTAACACCGTGAGATTTGGGAAACAGAAACGAAATAAGTCTTAATGAAATGAATAACAAAATATGGTCACATAAGTGTTGCTACAACATAAAGATTTCAATAAAGAAAAAGAACTCTGTCTCTTGAATACCATTTTAGGGAATTGGGGCTTTTATGGTGGTATAGCATCAAATACGAGCAGAGCTGCAAATTTCTGCTGCGTGTCCCGGGACTGTGGCTCTTAACATCTCCTTCCAAGTTGGCCATTCACGTTAGTGTTAAATCAGCTGAATTTGGGGAGCAGAGAAAGAAAGGACAAGAGTATGCTAAGCTACCACTAAGCCATTTCTTCAATGCTGCGACACAGCAGTTCCACATTTCTCCACTGCTCACATGGCTACACTCAAGTGTTGGAGTGCCCTTGCCTTCATTCTAAACTTCATGTCTAGTCAATAATCTGACATTATCAGCGTTCCAACACTATTAAAACTCCCAAGTAGAAAACTAGAGATAAATTCATCAGCAGAGCCCCACAATTGTATAATGGATAATCCCCAACAGGGGTAGGGGGAAGAAGGCAAATCAACAACTTGTTGGTAAGTACTCAGTATATCTTTGGGGGGAAGAGGAGTATCAATGAGTTTATCAGGGTTACTTACAAAAACATGAATGACTCAAAGGCAGCTATATCATCAAATGCCCCCTACCAACAGATAGACTGAAACCCTGAAGCTCTGTATCTTGGCTGCCAACAGCCAAACAGTTCAACAATGTTCACAAGCATCTATCAGAGACCTATCAAAGTCTTCTTCTCCAAAAGGTGTTTAGTCCTTCCATAATGCTGGGGAGTGGTTTGCATGAATCTTGTAAGTTTCAGGAACTTTATGAGACTTGTGATGAATGTGTATTTTATTAAACCAAACAATGCAACCCATTGGCATAGTTGTATTGAACAGTTAAAAATACTCCATACTGTAAACTACAACCAAAGCTATTGGAAACCCTGCAGTTTTCTTCGCTCTACTGCAGTAACTCCAGAATCCTCATTTTCCCAAAAACCAAAACAATCTAGTATCCAAGACAATGTCTCTGTGACTGTTGTATCATTAGTCTGGATCTCTCCTGGGGTCCCACAATCTACTCTCTTCATTTATCCTGAATTCAGTTTATGCCACTTCCTGTTTAACTTCTTAGATCCCAAGTCACTTTAGGCACTTTGATTTTATGCTATGTTGATTCAAAATGAATAGCACTCCCTTGTTGCTATATAATTTAAAAAGCAACAGAAAAGGTTCCCACAAATTCCCACTCCACATGGATCCATGTGCTCTAGCTGTTTCTCTGTCAGCCGCTTTCACACACTGTCCCCTTGGCGGGTTGTTACCATGCCTGACACATGCATCATGTTCCTCAGGCTGTGCTGTCCTGGCCCCACACAATACTAACCCCAAGCGTTCTATAGCCTAGCGTGGCATCCTGTCACCTCTGCTCACACTCCCAACAACCCAGTGAAGTCATGACTCAACAAACTGTAACCCAACAACCAGATTTATGTTAATTACTCAATGTGTAATACATCCACACAATTAACTTACAACCAATTGATAAGGATATAAACCGCCTGCCTAGATAAGATATTGTTTGCTCATCTAGATACACAAAATCCTGTATCTATCCATCCCTTAAGAATAGTCATAATAACCTGTAAATGTGCAGAGAGGAATCCTAACATCAGTCTCCATGTTCCCTCAGCTGCTCCCTCCTCGCTCCGGTCTCGTCTCCTCTCTAAAACTTTCCCCCCACCCATCCTTCCTTCTCGTCCAATGACAGGCCTCATTCAGTCCTGAACCTGCCTTCACCTGCATAATGACATCAACCTACCCTCCCTAACATTGCTTAAACAGCAGATTTGTTCTTTTCCCTCTTTCCATGACAACACACACACACACACACACACACACACACACACACACACACACACACACACAGAGGGAGTGCAGGCTTCCCAAATTCCTATTGTTAAATAACTCTCCATCAGTAGTGGAAATAATATACAAAAGCTATCAATTATTATTATTATTATTATTATTATTATTATTATTATTACTATATTATTATTATTATTATTATTATTACCATTCTGAGCTTGTATAAGGCATCAGCTACTATGTGTGTTCTTGGCAAAGTCATATGCAGCCAGGGAAATAGGAAAGCTTTGGAGTTTGTCTTAGTGTATTTTCTGTTTCGGTAAAGAATGTACCACATGAGATGAAGTGTCACTAAGAAAAGTATATTTTGCTCATGGTCCTTGAGGCTGGGAAATCCAAGAACATATACTGCATCTCTCCAGCATCCACTGAACACCCTTATTGCCACATTCTGTCATGGGGGCGGGGGGACATCACACAGGGAGATAGAACACGTTTCCTAGCTCATCTCTCCATCTTCTTATAAATCCACTAAAGCTTTTATCCACCACCACGCCATCATCATCTCATCTAATCCTAATTATTTCCCCCCTTCAAATGTTCTTCATGTATCGATTTGGGAATTAAGCTTCTCATACATGAACTTTGAGGGGAGAGGGTCATGTTCAAGCCACAGGAAAGTGGAAACTAGCAAGACCTTGTGTATGTTCTGATTGGAGGACATTAACACAGGAACACTGTATGTGAGCTGTCAGTGGGTATTTCTACGTGATTTTTCAAGGCTCTATAAACAATTGGCTTTCTCTAGTTATAGTAAATTGGGAACGGGAACAGAAATTAAGATAAAAGTCAGAAATCAAGCCCTCGCTAGCTATCTTGGGCAACTGTGACAGAGGTTGTTGTTTGCTTCATGGACAAGCTGATAAAGACGGTATCTAGCTCCCTACGAGTTTGGTACAGAAAGCAGGCTGGCTTCTGACAAATGGAAACAAAGGGTTGCTTTTCTGCACTGGGGGGTTGCAGGTTGTGGTCATTTATTTTATATATGCCTTGTCCATTGTGCCTATTCAGCCTCACAATAAAATCCTCGTTCCCATGGAGCAAAAGAAATAGGCACTACAGCTAACTGACAGTATCCATTAGACTGCAGGTGAGGGAAGAAGGTAAAGAGGGACTCATTTTCATTTCACACACACACACAACACACACACACACACACACAACACATTGTACACATACACTATACACACACACAAAATATACACACAAGCACACACAACACACACATACACAATACTCACACAAACAGAAACAATACTCACAAACATAATACACACACTCTACACACACAAACACACACAAAATACACATACAAACACACTATACACACACAAACACATATACTATACACACACAAAAACTATACAAACAGAAACAGTACTCACAAACACAATACACATACTGTATACACACAGACACACACAAAATACACATGCAAACACACACTATACACATACAAAACCACACACAAAATACACACACAAACATACACACAAAATACACCTGCAAACATACACAAACATACACACCAACACAGAGAGCACACACATACACAATACATACATACAAACACATGCACATTACACAATACCCACCACACATGACAGACACAATACATGCCACACATCACACACACACACACGTATGTATAATGTTTATGTGACTTTTAATTTAGAAATATTAAACAGTGTATTCAAGTAAAGGCATTACAAGCCGTTCAATTTCATCGGTTATTGGCAAAATCTGATGAGACTATTTGCCTATCCGACCATCTTTTTTTATTTTCTGAAAAAAATAAGTAAATACTAACATGTACTTGGCTCCTCCTCAGAAGCTTCAGTTGGTGTGAGCCCTGAGTACCTCACCCCTCAAAACTAGCTTTCCATTTAACAGTTATAAAGTATGAACTAGGTGACTAATAGGCCTGAGATACCTCCCTCCCTGAGATTAAATGAAGGAAACATCGTTATGAAAAGAAGGAAGTGAATTCAAATTGAATTAAAATTTGACCTAAAATCTTTGTTTTTCTCTGGTGACAAACGCACATCTGGTAGGGCTGTGCTCAGAAAGGAAAATGCTCATGTTGCATTTATATACCACAGCACCATGTCTGTTAACTGGAGAATAACCAAAATAATCCATTCCCCACACTGTCCAGGGACTGGGAAGTGAATATTATAGTCAGTCCTCTATACTGCTTCTTAGTCAAGGAACTGGCCTGGTAGGATCATTTCTTAGTGTGTTTACAAAACATCACAACTGCTTTCAGTACACGCCTATCAATACCGCCCCTGTACTGGGTGCAATGCCTCTAGCCATTTTCAGTCTATTGTATTAGAATTCTTACTGCTTCTCTATCAGGTGCTATAATACAAGGACAATATCTCTGTTCTCCCAACGTCCTGGTAAGTGTACACCTGTAAATGCCAGTATTTTGAAAGAGCAGAAGAATCCCTGAGGCACAATATGGGTCAGAAAGAAACTCATTTAATTCATTTACAGCACAGCTATGGATGGTGACGTTGGTTAGCAATGCGACTCTCAATTTAGAGACAGAAAAAAAGAGCATAAGGATTTTCAAGACCAAAAATACCACATTTTGAAAAGTTCTATTGCTGATGAGTTCTGCCCCTGTTCAAAAGAGGTGAGAAATTATTTCCTGTTGGGATGAGGAAGAAATGGCCAACATTTCAAAACCACATTAAAACATACCCTAAGGCCATTTGCAGACAGATTAATCTACCACACATCAAGGCTGCGGCAGAACAGACAGTTCTTTTTGCAAAATGGCTGCTCGTACATAAATATACTGAATGTACTATGGACATGGGTCTAGCCAGAATTAAATTTTAAAATCCTTTCTACAATAAAATACAACACAGAATAAATATCCTCACACTGATATAGAATTCAAATTCTTTATTACCATATCAGGCATCCAGTACATATTCGGGCACAAATAAAACTTTGTCTAGCCCTGTCAAACTTCCCTGCAATTGATGATCCCTTGGGGAACTGACCTTTTCATGAGAGCTGTCAGGTGCCAAGAACCCTCAGCTTCTTTTTCTACCTCTATGTTCCTGCCTCCCCCTTTGGAGGTTTCCGGAGGACGTTTTAAAATTAAGTACTTGGATGAGGATTGTCATGTAGTTTCTCATTTCTTTTTTCATTTTTTGATAATGTCATATGTGTATGCAACAAAATAGGATCACATCTACCCCCATTTGTCCCCTCTAATTCCCTTTCCCATTCCCTATGTACCACAACACATCATCCTCCAAACTTCCTGTTCTTTTTTCCCGTATTCTAGTCTACTTAGTGTTGCTCATATGTACATGAGTGTAGAAACATCCATTGGAAAAAATGGGGAACTAACCAGTGGTCATATTTTCAATATTATTATTATTATTATTATTATTATTATTATTATTATTATTATTATTCCTCTCTGAGCCACCGACCATAACTCCTGAGTAAGGGGGGGAAGTCTACCTCATCTGTGCTGGAATTTTAGCTGGTTCGATCTTGCATACTTTCCTGATTGTGTTCGCCATGTCATATCCACAATGCAAACTTTCATGGGGCTCCTCCCTCCCTGGCCTCCAGCTCTTACACCCTGTCCACCTCCTCTCTGAGATGTTGCCTAAGCCTCGGTGATAGCGAGTTGATAGAAAGGACCCATTCAGGGCTAATCACTCAGTTCCCTGCTCTCAACACTTTAGCCAGTTACTCATCCCTCCTCTGACTGCGGCCCACTGCGAAGAAGCTTCTCATGCCCAGGTTGAGAGCAGCTCCAGCAGATAGGTATAAACGTAAGGGTTTAGAAGGCAATTTGACACCATGAGCGTTAAGAAAAATATCAATAGAAGGCCTACCCTATGGACTGTGACCTCCCCAGCCATGGGCTCTTTTGGCCAGGTGTACAGTACCAGGCATGAAATTGCCTCCTGGGAATCAGGCTTCTAATCCAATCGGAAAGCGCGTGGTTAGTGATTCCATAATATTCACTATTCCATCACTGGACCGCATCTCACCTGAAGGTCAGTATTGCAGCCTACAGAGTCCAGCACTGATTATGACCATGGATGCCTTTCTCCCACAGCAACCTGCAGAGAACCGTCTGACACTGTGAAAGCTCGTCAGTGGGGGAATGTTTCTTCTCTACTTTAAGATTGATTTCTCCACGTGCTACAGCACAAGTGTTTGCTGTTCTCAGCAGTAGGGTCTTTGGGTCTTTCCATGTAATTTATGGTAGGTAACAAAATGTCTATGGAAAAAAGCCTGTTGTTTCAAAGACCCCAGGGACCTCCCCACCAATAACTTTTAGGGATGTGTCCTGTTCCTTGTACTGCGATTTTCATTATAAAAGTCCATTCCTTCTGGAAGAAACAAAAGGCTGCACGGAAACCTGCTAGTTAGTGAACTAATTTCAAAATAAAACCTTTAAAGGAGAGTTTGAGTGTAATTATCACGCAGCTTATTTTTTTCCATCTTCACATTCACTGTGAAAGGGTTGTCATTTCTCCCATTTTACAAATGAAGTTCAGAGGCTAAATTATTCAAGGTTAAGTCACTCGTCGGCCATGATTTAAGCCCTTATCTGTCTCTCTCCGTGATGCCCTGAAGGCTATTTGATTTCCACAAGATTTCTCATAAGTCACTAGCTCTGCTACTTGTAAGTATAGACTAATTAGCTCCGCCATCTTAAAGAAGTCATGTTAATCAACTCTGCTTCGTCATACTCAACCACCAGTAAAGGGAAGAAAACTATGTCTACCTGTCCTACTTCTAAAGCTGCTCTCAAAGCAAAATGAGATACAGATGTGGGGGCCATGACCGTATTGCTTAAAAAGAAAGATTCAAGAGTTAACTGCTCGACCGTAAATCCCACATGAATGGTTATTAACTGTATAGTCTTGAGAAGGCAGTTTAATATCTTTGATTTCTTTTTGCTTAGTCTGTAATATAAGAATAATAAGCATTCTTACCTCCTATGACTGCTCTGAGGATTAAGTGAGATCATTTGTATAAAGTCCTCACAAAGCTCCATAGACTAAAATACGTTCACTATAGTTATTAACGGATACATTCCAAAACACTGAAAACTTTTACTCTATGTAGCCCTATAATTATTAGTTACTGTCAGTTTTAAACAAAGTCAATGGATCCTAAGTTTTATGGGGTGTTTTTTTTCTATTTACCATTTACTAAATCATTCTAAGAATACAGAGTTACTTTTAAACAGTGAAAAACACTGTGGTAAGGAAAACCACATGCAAACTTGGGAACTTGAGCATGTTGAATTTTTTTTTTTGCAAAAACAGAGTCAATGTGTTAATTTTTACTGAAAGAAGTATTTCCAAAGGAAGCCCACAGCCAATGAAGTATCGAGACTTGCACAGAGTAAAACATGAGCAGAAGGCAAGAACGGTAGTCTTACCAGCCGTGAAAACACTAGGGCCATGGAAGAAGTCAGACACTCGTGACTGAGGACAACCTACAGTCAATAAATACTCAGCCTCTCGTGTGTACCTGTTGCTTCCTATAGGACAAAGCCAACTGTAAGACAAGAGCCCAAAGTCTAGGGATCCAGGCATAGAAGGTGAACTTTCTAGCACTGGAGAAGAGAGAAGAAGACTTTATGCAGAAGAGAGAGGGTAGACAGCACATAATTCTCAGAAGCAGGTTAAAATTCAGTCAGCATTATATGTAGAGATCTCCCTTAGCACAATGACTAATTGTTATCTGTTCATCAATACATAACTACTTTATGGCAAACACTTGCCCTACCACTGACTATAATGATATCCTAGACAAGATTGAGCTGCCTCACCTGTAAGATAGTACAATACTTGTCTTCTAGAATTGCTGTCAGAATTGGAAGAGTTAGTATCTGTAGAAGACATCAGACTGTATAAGACATTTATAACTATATAACTATATATAACTATAAATTTTAACTATTATTTTCTGCACAAATAAACTTTTGGTTAGTAGGAAGAAGGCATGGTCACAAAATCTACAAGCCCCATATATAAGAAAAATGCATTGGCCACAGTTGTACGAAAAAGACGGTGACTTTAATGTGCGCAGACATAGACCCAGAGTCATCATCAAGTCATACTGGTACTAGAGAGATAGCTCAAAAGGTAAAGGTGTTTGCTACCTGATGAGGACTGACTTCTGTAAGCTACTCTGTGTTCCACATGCTCTCTGGAACACGCATGCATTCATAAACATGCACAATGCAAAATAAATGAATGTTACAAAAAGGTTGAAGTGATGCCACGTTTTGTGAGCTCCCCGAGCTCATGACCTTGCCTGGTCACATAAAGGAATGATGCAGCATGTACCATACACAGGCCCTCTCTGCATACATACTCTAAGGAAGTTCACCTCCAGCAGGAGCGTACGCTAACACACGCCTGCTCCACTCGTCCAGGTGAAACACAAATCTGACATTTTCCTAGCAGAATTCGGCTTGCTATTTTCACTTTCCTCAGAACAAAGCGGCTTTATTATAAGTTTTGCAGATGGTGTCAAGGTTCCTGATGGCAAGACCAGATGGAATTTGGAATTGGTAAACAATAGCAGAGATGTAAGATCCTTGAAAGTCACCCGGATGCTGTCATCCTATCATCCCATACTCTAAACTCTGAAGGCTTGGCAGTCATCCAATGGACAGGATGGTCCTTCTTAATTCAAAAACATAAGCAACAACGAACAAAGGGGGTAGGATTAAGTTTTTAGTGGGAGAGATGAAACAAAAGATTCATTTTCACAGAAAAAAAAACAGTGAGAATAAAGGCACTCAGTAAAGAAGCAACGAGAGGGTCAAAGTCACAAAATATTGATGCTAGAAACTGACAAGTGGTTGCCAAAAAAAAAAATCCACAATAAATTGCACCTGGACCTAGAATAAAAAGCATCTGGGTCTATTTCTCAAACACATTTACATTCAGATGTAGGAATCAACTTCGTCATTTCAAAATAAATGTCCCCTGTCTCATGTGCACAAAACATATGAGAGTGGCACTGATTTCAGCCCTAACTATCCAGAAGTCACTTTGCCAGGCAATGGATGCTTTTAATTTGTTTATTTATTCATTATTTACATCCCAAATGCCACACTCTCCCGGTACCCCCATCACAGAGTCCCTCCCCCATAACCCAACCCCTTCACCTCTGAAAGGGTGCTCCCCACACATGGTATTCCCCCTACCCGGGTGCATCAAATCTCTTCTTGGTTAGGTATATCCTTTCCCACTGAGACAGGACAAAGCAGTCCTCTGTTACGTATATCCTGGGATCCTCAGTGTATCCTATGTACGAGTTTTGGCTTGCAGTTCAATCTCTTGAGATCTCCCAGTGGTTCAGGTTAGTTGGCACTGATGGTCTTCCTGTGGCATTCCCATTCCCTTCAGAGCCTTCAATCCTTACCCCAAGTCTGCCTTAAGGGTCTCCAACCTCTGTCCAATGTTTGGCTGCGGGTCTCTGCATCTGTTTCGGTCAGCTGCTGGGTAGAGCCTCTCAAAGAACAGTTATGCTAGGCTCCTGTCTGTAAGCATAACAGAGTATCATTAATAGTGCCAGGGATTGGTGCTTACCCATGGGATGGGTCTCAAGTTACACTGGTTATTAGTTGGCCAATCCTTCAATCTCTACTCCATCTTTGTCCCTGCATTCCTCCTAAACAGGACAAAGTTGGGGTCAAAAGATTTGTGGGTTGGTTTGTGTCCTTACCTGTGCCTGGCTACAGTAAATGGCCTCTTCATGTTCAATGTCTCCACTGTTAAGCATTTAGGCTAAGGTCACCTGCATTGACTCCTGGGAGTCTTCCCCAACCTGTCTCTGGAACTTCTTAGAGATTCCCACCACCACCTCCATCCTTAGCAGCTGAAGACTTCCATTCATTCTCCTGGACCTTTGGGCCTCTCCTGTATTTTCCCACACCTAATTCTTTTCCTCTATCCCCCTCCCTTCTACCACCCATGTCCTCTTTCCATCTGTCTTCCATAATTGTCTGATCACCCCTTCTAAGTGAGATTCAAACATTCTCACTTGGGCCTAACTTCTTTTTAAACTTCTTATGGTCTGTGGGATGTTTCATGGGCATTCTGTACTTAATGAGTAATATCCACTTATCAGTAAGTACATACCACTCATGTCCTTTTGGCTCTGGGTTACATCGCTCAGAATGCTATCTTCTAGTTCTACCCATTTGCCTGCAAAATTCATGATGTCCTTGTTTTTAATAGCTGAATAGTATCCCATTGTGTAAATGAACCACATTTTCTGCATCTGTTCTTCAGTTAGAGACATCTAAGTTATTTTCAGCTTTTGACTATTATGAATAAAGCTGTTATGAACATAGTGGCATCTTTGTGGTATGGTGGAGCATCTTTTGGGTATATGGTCAGGAGCAACCTAGTAGAACTATTTCCAATTTTCTAAGAATACACCAGATTGATTTTAATTAATTCTGTGAGAGTTTCATTCAATAGGCTCTTTATTGTATGTACCCTCTGCTAACTTTTCCTAGATTCCCCACCCACTTCCCTATCTCCTGATCTTTTTTATGTTTTATTTTTTTTAAAAAAACCCTTCAGGAATCAGAGAAAGAACTGGAAGAGCTTGAAGGGGCTCGAGACCCCATATGTACAACAATGCCAAGCAACCAGAGCTTCCAGGGACTAAGCCACTACCTAAAGACTATACATGGACTGACCCTGGACTCTGACCTCATAGGTAGCAATGAATATCCTAGTAAGAGCACCAGTGGAAGGGGAAGCCCTGGGTCCTGCTAAGACTGAACCCCCAGTGAACTAGAATGGTGGGGGGAGGGCGGCAATGGGGGGAGGGTGGGGAGGGGAACACCCATAAGGAAGGGGAGGGGGGAGGGGGATGTTTGCCCGGATACCGGGAAAGGGAATAACACTCGAAATGTATATAAGAAATACTCAAGTTAATAAAAAAAAAAGAAATGTTAACATTTAAAAAAAAAGAGAAAACCCATAAAAAAAAAACCCTTCAGGATCAATTTGTGCTCCCCAAGTATCCCTGGATATATGGTCTCCACTTCAGCTTACTCAGCTTACCAAGGGCTACAGTCTAGAGGGAATGGTCTCCCCCTTGACCAACAGGTAAGTATAACTGTAGCTCTAACTGTTGGTGACGATATATGCAAAGCTCCCGTGGCCATGCAAGGATTTGATCTAGCTTGGGCATGCGATTGGCACATTTACTAAACTTCTCATTTAAATTGTGAGGCCCATTTAGCCAGGTGTGATATTTTTGTTTCCCCCTGTTATTAATATCTGTTTCCGGGGGGGGATAGAGGACTTGGGTGCCAAGAGCTATAATGACTTTGTTTCAAAGAATCGTCATCTCAGATTGTGACCTTAAGAATCCCAGTAGGTTGGTGATCACAATGTCACTGAAATCCTCACAAGTGCCATGTGAAGCACAGAGGACTAACTTGTTCCCCCCCATCTTATTAAATAAGCTGTGAATTAAGTTAGTGAAGCATAAAAAGCATCACTGTCATTTACAATATATGAAATTGCAAGAAGAAAATGAGAGAAAAAAAAAGATGTTAGGCCAGAAATAAGAGAAAAGACATTCTCCAAGTGTTGAGGTGGCATAGAGTGCAACCAGATTTAGAGTACTAAAATTCAGGTGTTTGGTGAGATCATCATGTAAGCTCTAGTCTACCATGAACTCTGTGCAGCAGAGAATGACACTGGGGACTACTCATTAACAAAATAAAGGCAGACCCTCATAGAGATAGCTTCCTGTTTCAGGAGGGTACTGAACAGAACAGAGATAAAAGCAATGTTAACTTAACCTGCTGAGATCAAAATCTGTATGGATGTGAAATATGGATCCATGCTTGCTGGAAGGATTCCCTGATTCCCTTGAGTCAACAGAAAGCTGACTTTGTTTCCCACACAGGAAGATTAAGAAGGAGGAGTTGGTCTAGGGGCAAATTTAGTATGCTAGATAGTAGACAACCTAACACACACACACACACACACACACACAGAGGAATATGGATAATCTTGTGGATTTCACTCATGATCCCTCTTACATACTTAGGATGAGCATCTTGTAAATACCCCAGTATAGTTGAGCTGATGATTAGTTGAAAGGTGGGGCATTAACTTAGCACGCACGGCTAGTGAGAGAGAGGGTTCAGAAATGAGATGGCAGATTGTGGGAAGAAAGCAACAAAGTTTGGCCCCACCATTTTTAGTACTAACGCATGCCTCTGCCTGGGAAAACAGCAGGCAATAAAGTGCTTATCACAAAAGCCTGAGGAGAGATCAGCAAAACAGAGGTAAAAAGACACGTTATGACACCCCAGACATGGGGAGGTACTGATACATGAATCTCTGTCAGTTGGCAAGGTTCAGGTCACTGAGATACTGTCTCAAGAAGAAGAAAAAAACATAGATGATAGCACCTGAGGAATCATAGCTAAGGATGTCCTCTAGATGTACACATACAAGGTATACACTAGAGGTGCTAGTGGTGCACCTACTACACACACAAACCCACATATACACGTAAAGATGCCCACCTTAGTAGTGGAGAAGCGATCACTACAGGTATGGCTTGGGCTGTTGCATCTCAGTCCTTCCTTCCCATACCTACTTTTAGCTATTCACTCAGTGAGATCCAATGTGAAATAAAAAAAAGTAAGACTTTAGCCAAGGATCCCTGGACTCAATCTTCTGTTTTAATGTGAAAGAGGCAGAGTTGGGGTCAATCTAAAGCCAGTGGGAAAGTTCCACCACAAAGACCCCTCCCGTCCAGGGAGTAGTTAGTTCCTGGAGCAACTGCAAACCAAACTGTCAAACAAAGCTGCCTGTGACTCCCAACAGACTTCCCCTTGACTCCCAACCTTCCCCCCTGGTCCACTGATCACGTGTCAGCCTGGAGGTCACTTTGCCCCATCAATAATACCCTGCCTAGTTACCAACTGTTTGACTTCTGCCCCAATTGTTTGCAAGGTATATAACTCCCTGTCAGAGTCTGTTTGGTTGTCTCGCCTTGAAGTGGGAGGCCCCAGCATGCTGGAATTAAATAAACTCTAACTATTGCATTGATCACTGTCTCTATGGGTCTCATTCAAGAGGTTCTAGAAGAGGTTCAATTTGGACCTCACAAACGGAGATGGTATTTCATTCCACAGTATGCTACATCCCAAAGCATTGCAACTCTCCTGCCAGGACACACTTAATTTTTGAACAAGGATCCAAGCATTAAGTATTAAGAGACCATCACTGAGTGCCCAGTAAAACACTATAGTCCCAGCCAATGACACGAATAGAGGACACTTTGTATGCATCAGCATAGAGCAGAACATGTTTATCCCAAGCCACCTATGTCCAAGCCTCTAGCACATCCAGTCCTGTTCCCATCCAATAATTACCACCCCAGACAGGATAGTTACAGAACAAGGGCAGGGTGAGAAAGAGGCAGATCAAGCCCATGACACAAGAAGTATATAGTGAGAATTTTGCTTTCTTTACAAGCATAGAAATGTTATAGGAATATGTTTTTGTTTCAATCCCAGGTGTGGGATATGGGGCTGCTTTAGATTATCTACAGCAGCTGACTATGATTTGTCTTATGCTCTAGCAGGAGGGTGATTTTGTCAGCTACAGATAGTTCCTGAAAGTGTATGATATTTGGAATTCTGGAGACTCATAAGAAGGTATAAAAAAAAATGCTAGAACTCCAGGAGGGCAGTAGCCTCTACTACTCCTGTTGCTGCTACTGGTTGCTACTGTTGTTGCTGGTTGCTGATTACTGATTGTTGGTTACTAGTTGGAGATACCCTGAGGATGAAGATCAAAATTGTCCCAAGGAACTAGACTCCCCTAATCAGCAGAAAGTAATAAAATGATATAAACACCCCATTTTCCTGCTAGCCTTCTTTCTCTCTTACCTAGTGTTGGGGCCTGGAAGGATAAGGGTGGAGAAGGATGGTAGAAATAAGAACCTGTAAAGTAACCAAAAAGTCGGACTATGAAAGTGAGAAAGTACAGTGTAAACACCTATCTGGGGAGACAGCAGTACTCAGGTTTGTTGGGGAGTAAAGACTTGAGCCTCTAACACACAGTGCATTTTCCCATTGGACCTCATTTAAATTCAACAATGAAGTTTTTTTAATTTATTTAATACTTAATAATAATTCTTTGGTTTCTGGGCAAACATCCCCCTCCCCCCTCCCCTTCCTTATGGGTGTTCCCCTCCCCACCCTCCCCCCATTGCCGCCCTCCCCCCAACAGTCTAGTTCACTGGGGGTTCAGTCTTAGCAGGACCCAGGGCTTCCCCTTCCACTGGTGCTCTTACTAGGATATTCATTGCTACCTATGGGGTCAGACTCCAGGGTCAGTCCATGTATAGTCTTTAGGTAGTGGCTTAGTCCCTGGAAGCTCTGGTTGCTTGGCAACAATGAAGTTTTTAGGGAATTTATCATGGCACCCTCTGAGCATTAAACCCCTAGTGTAGGGCACACTAAGCACAAGCTATATATAACTTTACTCGTTATATATCTATGAAGCCAGGATTTTTCTACTGGGATCCCTTTCGAGAGGAATTCGGTGGCAAAAAGATGTCAAAGAATGGCCACAGTGGGGCATCGAGATATGAAAGAAGATGCCGTGCTATAGTCAGAAATAAGTCAAAAAGGGGAACTGGTCATAAGGATGCTCAAGAAGCAAAGATTGCCCTCTTGGAGAGCCACCATGTACACGCCTTTACACGACCCCCTCTAAGGCCACCAACAAGCATCCAGAAAGCTGAAAGGAAGCCACAGAGGGCAGACAGATGGGATAAATTCACCACTTCCAGTATCAAAGCTCTCAATTAATGAAACAGTAATTGCAAATGCCATGTTGAAGGCACCTAGCTCTTGAAGTGCAGCTGTCAGTTAAACTTTTTTACCACTGTGATAAAACAGCTGAGAGGAGAAAGAGCTCGGTGATAAAATATGATATAAAACGTGATAAAAACAGCTGAAAGGAGGAAGAGCTTGGTGTGGCTCTCAGTTTCTGAGATTTTGCTCCTTGGTCAGTTGCTTGGTTGTGCTTGAGCCATGGCAAGAGAGTACGTCATACGAGAGAGTGAAGAGCAATGCCGAGAACTCCACAGCAGACAGGAAATGAAGAGACAGATAGGCAGGAGGCACAGTAACCAAAGCCATGTCCCTGATGACAAGGCTCCTATGAGACTGCCTCCGGCTGTCTCATACTACTTCCCAACGCTGTGCCATTATGAATAAACCAATGGGTCAATGGCACTGGTGAAGATCTAGGAGTGTTAGATCCTCTCAGTGATTGGATTCATCAGCTGGGGACTAAACCTTCTAAGTATTTGTCCTTATACAAGTATGGTATGAAGCAAGATAGCCCCTTTCCTTAAGCTGTGATCCCAGTGCACAAAGCACAACAAAGGACACCTGTAGAAATGGAGTCAGTTCTCCCAGCAGACAACCAAAGCAGTTCTAGACACAAGCCTGGTCTTTGCTGGATTTAGAGAAAAGTGGGAAAGAAAATCAGGGATCCCTGAAATGAGGATGGGATGGGATAGTGGAAAGAGCAGGAAAAAGGCTTTTAAAGATGAAGGTGAAATAATTTTAACTCCCAACATGGCCAAAAACTTTAACAACCTACTGAGATGGTCAGTGAGGAAGTCAGCTTCCCTCCACGTAGGCAAGCAAAGTTCAACAAAACTTAGTGTCAAGGAAGCAAAGCCACCGAGACTCTCCTCAGTGACTGACCTAACAAAATGAGGCCTCGCTGATATTCCTGAGAGTTTGAAAGTCATTTCTCTCCATACAAACTGCATGTCCTCTATTTAGACTCTAGGACACACTCTGTGACTTCCCAGGCAAAAATAGATGACCTGTGTCTCCCAAAATAAAAATGCTTAGGCGATTTGCAAACGACTTCCTGTTACCAGTATTTGCAACAACTTCAGAAGTTTCCTAATTATTTGGCTGAATTAATTCTAAGGCAAGCTGTGCCCTCTCCACAATATGATTTAATTAGATATTCTCATATTAGGCTCAGTGAAAAATGCAGATTACCAGTAAAGTGATGCTTAGCTAGCTCAGCTCCTGGGTGAGTGAGTCTCTCTGAATGACACTGAGGCTATGCCTTGGCGCGAGCACACCACATAATGACTGCTTGGCTGATCTGTTCAGTGAAATAGACTGTGAATCAGCTTAATGCACTGAGCACGTTGGCTGTGGTGATAAATTGACCACGTAAATAATAGTTCCTATCATGTAAGCAAAGTGGGAGGTCATGCCCTTAATTTTGGGTGTGGGGAAAGTACCAAATTTGGAGTCTGATCATCATCTCTGGCCCTTCTCAAAACCATCTCGCGTTGGAGTGGCAAGTAGAAAACCAACCTTTAGTATGCACATCACCAAAGCCAGTAAATCACAGGGCACTGAACAAATTCTGCCTGGGTACTGGTCCTGTCAAAATAAATGTTAAATGGGACCCCATTGCTCCCACTTATTCCACAGTGCCTAGGGCTACTAAGGGGATTTGATGGAGAGAATTATCTGGAGCAGAGATGTTCTCACACTGCAGAGGAAGGGAACACCCTGCCTGCAATAGCTACTTCTGAAACTCTCATGAACCCTTCGGCTTCATTATACAATAAAGAACTGCTGATCATAATCAAAGAAGATCTGCCTTCAAGTAACGAAAATCGCCATCGTTACATTGTAATCTCATTAGAGCTGTACATGGGTTTGCTGTAGTTTCTGCTAAGGACCTGTGCCCTGAGCCTCCAATCCCAAATCAAGAGTTTACACTCAACATCTCAAAAGCTTCCTTTTTACTTTGGTATATTAAAAAGCTTGTGGATTATAAAAGAAATTGTTTTAATGGTTAAAAGTGAGTGTTTTTAGTGTTTACCTAATGCAAACTGGTCATCCCCGAAATGATGCACCCCCCAAAAATCATCATGTTGCATCTAAATATCTCTGCATACATTATATACATATACATGTATGTATATATGTAAAAACAACAATCAAAGTAAGAGTTGTAGGGCATGGGAGAAATGAAGAGGAAAGAGAAGGAAAAAGTGATTTTATTTTAATTAAAAAATCTTTAAATTTTAAAATACACATACACACACACACACACACACATAGACACACACACACACACACACACACACACACATAGACACACACACACACACTGTTTTAAGTTCTCAAAAGTTATAGAAATTTCTTCAGAAACCTGCCTCCTTTTTTCTTTTTTTCCCCAGGGGGTTACTTTTTTTAGGTTTATTTTTTATTATTATTATTTTTTATATATTTGCATTCCAGCCATTACCTCCCTCCTGGTCCCCCCCTCCCACAGTTTCTCATCCCATTCCTTCCCCCTGCCCCCCCCCGGTTGCCTGTGAGAGGATGCTTCCCCAAACAGGCCTCCCCCTTAAGTCTCTTCAGGATTTTGGTACCTCTTCTCCCACTGAGGCCAGACCAGGCAGTCTTGTGCTATACATGTGCTGGGGTCCTCAGTCCAGCCCGTGTATGCTGTCTGGTTTGTGGCTCAGTCTCTGGAATTTCCCTGAGATCCTAGATCGTTGTGACTACTGGTCATCCTATGAGGTTACCCTCCCCTTCAGCTCCTTAAGTCTTTTCTCCAATTCAACCATAGGGGTTCCTGACTTCAGTCCAATGGTTGGGTGTATGTGCATCTGTCTCAGTCAGCTGCTGATAGGACCTCTCAGAAGACAGCCATGTTAGGCTGTGTCTGAAAACACATTATAACATCAGTAATAGGGCCAGGCTTTGATGCCCTCCATGAAACAGATCCCAAGGTGGGACTTCATTGGACCACCGTTCCTTCAGTTTCTTCTCCTCCTTGTCCCTGCAGTTCTTTTGTACAGGAGTAATTATAGAAATTTTGACTGAGGGTTGGTAACCCCATCCCTCCACTTGAGGCCTTGTCTGTCTATTGGAGGTGAATTCTTCAAGTTCCTTCTCCCTACTGTTGGACATGTTGGAAGTCACCCCCCATAGAGTCTCTCACCTCCTGTGTCTCTGGTACTTTCTAGAGAGTGCCCCACCTCCTACCCCCATGAGGCTATTTATTTCCATTCACTTTCCTGGTCCTCTGAGCTTCTCTCCTGCCCAACCCCTATACCTGATCCTTCTTCCCTTTTCCCTTCCTCCTCTCCTTTCCCACCCAAGTTCCTCACTCCCTCTGACTCCTGTGATTATTTTCTTCAATACTTTTTCTTAAATATTTTTCTTTTTACTATTTTATTTTATTAAGGTTTTGATAATTTCATACAGTGTATCATAATATTACTCCCAACTCCTCCCACCAACTCCTCTCTCTCTCTCTCTCTCTCTCTCTCTCTCTCTCTTCTTGTTTTATTGTTTTGTTTTGTTTCGTTTTGCTTTTTTTGACTTGGGTTTTGCTTTCCATTTTGGATTCTTTATTTTTGCTTTTGGCTTTTTGTTTGTTTTGGGCGGGGTGTTTGCTTGTTGCTTTTGTTTTTAAGAAGAGATTATCTTGCAGGAGATGTCCTTGTGCTCTGACTCTCACAATCTTTTTATTACCTGATCTGCAATGTTCCCTGAGCCTAAGGTATAGGGATTGCGTTATAAACATCTTATCTTGGGCTACACATGCTCTACAGTTAGTTGTTCTCTGCAGTTGACCTGTTGTAACTTTGTGTGATGGTGTTCATCTCCTGCAAAAAGAAGCTTCTGTGGTAATAGTTGAGAGCTACACCTGCCTGTAGATACAGGATAGGAATGTAGAGTGCAGCTCAAAATTAGGATGGTTTGGGAAAATAGCAATATTATGTTTTCACCTACGATCTATGGCCTTGCCAGCCATGGGCAATCAGCTAAGGTTACAGTGCCAGGCACAAGTTCCCTTCTACTGAGTGGGCATTAAGCACAACTAAGTGGTTGTTGACTACCCCCAAGACACAGAGCCACTAACACACCTTCCAGAATAGCTTCCTACGAAGGTCATTGTTGTGATTCATTGGCTTTAGAGCAGAAGACTTGAGGCCTATCACTAAAGTATCCATCACACTATGTATGTGAAAATACACACACACACACACACACACACACACACACACACACACACGCACGACGTAAAAATTCAGAATAGGAAGTAAGAACTTTGAAATAGACACTAAAGCTCCTTATAGACTATCTACACTGTACCAGTCTCCTTTCTAGATATTCCCATTCCAATGTTGGCCTATTTTTCCCATGAAATGTGTTTTCAGGAAACGTAACCATCAGCCATCCAAGGGGTGAACCAATATTCTAAGCCTTGGTATTATCCATCTAGGCCGTGTCATAAATTCCATGTAATGAGATGTTGAAGAAACAGGTGTTGGTGGGACAGGAAGGAGGAGCTTCAAAGAAAATTTTATTATAATTTTAAGGAAAAAAAAACAAAAATCTCTACCCTTAATAGTGAGTAACATGACTAGAGTCATTAGTGGAACTCCAACTGCAACCTTGTCACTAGCCTTGCATAAAACTATCACAAGGAAAGGCCAGAATATCTTTCCCAACAGCCAGCATAACTGGGATCCACCCAGGAAGCAGGGAAATCCAAACTCAGGGTTCCTGCACAGGTTCCTTCCAGGTTGCACCGGTGCATGGAGCAAACCAGGGCTCTGGCTCCCCACCTACACCTGAAACCCCCTGAGAAAGCTTGGCTCCCAGGAGTTCTGACACAACAGGTTCTCAGGAGATTGGTCACACCAGGCTTTCATGATCCCAGAGGCAGCTTGACTGCCAGGAGCTCTGACAAACCCAGAATCTCAGGATCACAGAAACTAAGAATCATAGGATAACAGACACTGATGGACTCTCAGGAGTTCTGACACAACCAGGATCAAAGGAGTGACAGGCTCCAGTCAGAGACAACAAGGGCAGGGAGCACAAGAGATAACAAGATGGCAAGAGGCAAGCTCAAGAATATAAGCAACAGAAACCAAGACTACTTGGAATCATCAGGATCTAGTTCTCCCACTACGGCAACTCCTGGATACCACAACACACCTGAAAAACAATATTCAGATTTAAAATTACATCTCATGATGATGATAGAGGACTTTAGAAAGGCCATAAATAACTCCCTTAAAGAAATATAGGACAACACAAGTAAAGAGGAAACACAAAAATACCTTAAAGAATTACAAGAAAACACAACCAAATAGGTGAAGAAATTGAATAAAACCATCCAGAATCTAAAAAATGGAAATAGATACTATAAAGAAATCACAAAGGGAGACAAGCCTGGAGATAGAAAACCTAGGAAAGAGATGAGGAGTCATAGATGCAAGCATCACCAACAGAATACAAGAGGTAGAAGAGAGAATCTCAGGGGCAGAAGATACCATAGAAAACATTGACACAACAGCCAAAGAAAATGCAAAAAGAAAAAAAAGTTCCTAACCCAAAATATCCAGGAAATTCAGAATACAATGAGAAGAAGAAACCTAAGAATAATATGTATAGAAAAGAAGATTCCCAACTTAAAGGGCCAGTAAATATCTTCAAAAAATTATAGAAAAAAAAGTCCAGCAAGATGAACTCCCAATCTTGAATATCTATGCTCCAAATGCAAGGGCACACACATTCATAAAAGAAACTTTGTTAAAGCTCAAAGCACACATTGCACCTCACACAATAGTTGTAGGAGACTTCAATACTCCATTGTCATCAATGGACAGATCATGGAACCAAAAACTAAACAGAGACACCTTGAAATTAACAGAAGTTATGAACGAAATAGATTTAGCAGACATCTATAGAACATTTCATCCTAAAACAAACAGATATACTTTCTTCTCAGAACCTCATGGTAACTTCCTCCAAAATTGACCATAGATTTGGTCACAAAACAGGCCTCAACAGATACAAAAAGATTGAAATAATCCCATGCATCCTATCAGATCACCATGGATTAAGACTGGTCTTCAATAACAACAAAACAATAAAAAGCCCCCATACACATGGAAGCTGAACGATACTCTACTCAATGATAATTTGGTCAAGGACAAAATAAAGAAAGAAATTAAAGACTTTTAGAATATAATGAAAATGGAGGCACAACATACCCAAACTTAAGGGGCACAATGAAAGCTGGTGCTAAGAGGAAAACTCACAGTTCTGAGTGCCTCCAAAAGGAAAAAAAAATCTGGAGAGAGCATACACTAGCTGCTTGACAGCACACCTGAAAGCTCTAGAACAAAAAGAAGCAAACACACCCAAGAGGAGTAGATGACAGGAAATAATCAAACTCAGGACTGAAATCAACCAAGTAGAAACAAAAAGAACTATACAAAGCATCAACAAAACCAGGAGCTAGTTCATGAGAAAATTAACAAGATAGATAAACTTAGCCAGACTAACCAGTAAGCACAGAGACAGTATCCAAATTAACAAAATTAGAAAGGAAACGGGAGGCATAACAACAGAATCTGAGGAAATTCAAAAAATGATAAGATCCTACTACAAAAACGCATACTCAACAAAACTGGAAAATCTGGATGAAATGGACAATTTTATAGACAGACTCCAGGTACCAAAGTTAAATCAGGATCACATAAACAATCTAAACAGTCCCATAACAGCTAAAGAAATAGAAACAGTCATTAAAAGTCTTCCAACCAAAATAAGCCCTGGACCAGATGGATTTAGTGGAGAATTCTATCAGATATTCATAGAAGACCTAATACCCATATTGTCCAAACTATTCCACAAAATAGAAAAACAAGGGACACTACCTAATTCCATCTATGAAGCCACAATTACTCTTTATACCTAAACCACACAAAGACCCAACAAAGAAAGAGAACTTCAGACCAATTTCCCTTTATGAATATTGACATAAAAATACTCAATAAAATTCTCAAAAGCCAAATCCAACAACACACCAAAACAATCATCCATCATGACAAATAGGCTTCATCCCAGGGATGCAGGGATAATCATTGAATCCATACAAAGAAATCCATCAATGTAATCCACAATATAAACAAAACTATATAAACAAATTCAAAGAAAAAAAACCACATGATCATCTCATTAGGTGCTGAGAAAGTATTTGACAAAATTCAATACCCCTTCAAGGTAATTGTCTTGGAAAGATCAGGAATTCAAGGCCCATACCTGAACATAGTACAAGCAATATACAGAAAACAGTAGTCAACATCAAGCTAAATGGAGAGAAACTTGAAGCAATCCCACTAAACTCGAGACTAGAAAAGTCTGCCTACTCTCTCTCTACCTATTCCATATAGTACTCGAAGTCCTAGCCAGAGCAATTAGACAACAAAGGGAGGTCAAAGGGTTACAAATTGGAAAGGAAGAGGTCAAAATATCACTATTTGCAGATGATATGATAGTATACTTAAGTAACCCCAAAAAGTCAACCAGAGAACTACTAAATCTGATAAACAACTTCAGCAAAGTGACTGGATATAAAAATAACTCAAGCTTAATAGAAATTTTCATAGCAGGGACCCACACAAGGAGAGGCTAGGCTCTGGGGGAGTTTCCTTGGAAGCTTTATCTTGTTCCATGATATTCTGTCTTTGCATTCCTGGTTAGCATGAAGCAAACAGCTCAGCTCTGCCCTGTGTACCCACCACATCATGATGCTTCTGCCTTCCAATTGGTCCAGAATCTGAGACCATGTGATCATGGACTTAAACCTCTGAAACCAGAGTCCAAGATAAATCTTTCTCCTTTAATTTGTTTTACTCAGATATTTTGTCACAGTGGTGGGAATTAAAATAAAACAGAAATGGTAAAAGATAATAATAATAATAATAATAATAATAATAACTCAAACAAATCAGTAGCCTTCCTCTACTAAAAGGATAAACAGGCTGAGAAAGAAATCATGGAAATGACACACTTCACAATAGTCATAAATAATGTAAACTACTTTGGTTTGACTCACCAAACATGTGAAAGATCTGTATGACAAGTCTCTAAAGAAAGAAATCTAAGATCTCAGAAAATGGAAATATCTCCCATACTGATAATTGGCAAGATTAATATATTAAAAATGATCATCTTGCCAAAGGCAATCCACTGATTCAATGCAATCCCTATCAAAATTTCAACTCAATTCTTCATAGAATTAGAAAGAGCAATTTGCAAATTCATTTGGAATAACAAAAAACCCAGGATATCAAAAACTACTCTCAACAATAAAATAACTTCTAGGGGAATCAATCATCCCTAACCTCAAGCTGTATTACAGAGCAATAGTGATTTTAAAAAGTGTATGGTATTGGTACAGAGACAGGCAGGTAGATCGGTGGAATAGAATTGAAGACCCAGAAATGAACTCACACACCTAAGATCACTTGATCTTTGACAAAGGAGCTAAAACCATCCAATGGAAAAAAAAAGATAGCATTTTCAACAAATGATGCTGGTTCAACTGGAGGTCAGCATGTAGAAGAATGCAAATCGATCCATTCTTATCACCCTATACAAAGCTCAAGTCCAAGTGGATCAAGGACCTCTACATAAAACCAGATACACTAAAAACTAGTAGAAGAAAAATTGGAGAAGAGCCTGGAACACATGGGCACTGAGAAAAATTTCCTGAACATAATACCAATGGCATATGCTCTAAGATCAAGGATCAACAAAAGGTACCTCATAAAATTGAAAAGCTTCTGTAAGACAAGGGATGCTGTCTATAGGACAAAACAGCAACCAACAGATTAGGAAAAGATCTATACCAATCATATATCTGATAAGTGGCTAATATCCAACATATACAAAAAAATTCAAGAAGTTAGACTCCACAGAATCAAATAACCCCACTAAAAATGTGGGACAGACACATTCCTGATCCAAGAGGAATCCCTCTTGGGCAAAGAAACCTAGAAGCAGTCAGAGACAGGACACTTCAGATTTCTGCCTGCACCAAGAGCTGAAAGCCAGTTGCCAGGAGCACCTACATACCTGAGAGCAGAGGTAAGACCAACTCTTCTGCACCAAACAACCTGCCTGGAGGCTTCAGGTCACAGAAACTCAGGAGCAGCACTCTGTTTCCAGATATGGCTGAAAGAAAACAGGTCTACAGGAGTGCTGACACACAGACCTGCAGGAGGAGCAAGCCACTTTCAGAGACAGCAACACAAGCTAAGACCAGATACAACCTGATTGCAAGAGGCAGGCACAGGAACCTAAGCAACAAAATCCAGGACTACTTGGCATCATCAGAGCCAAGTTCTCCCACCAAAGCAAATACTGGATATCCAAACACACTGGAAAAGCAAGATTTGGATTTAGAATCACATCTTATGATGATGACAGAGGACTTTAAAAGGACATAAATAACTCCCTTAAAGAAATACAGGACAACACAAGTAAACAAATAGAAGCCCTTAAAGAGTAAACACAAAAATCCCTTAAAGAATTACAGGAAAACACAACGAAACATGTGAAGAAATTGGAAAATAAATCCAGGATTTAAAAATGAAAGTAAAAACAACAAAGAAATCACAAAGGGAGACAACACTGTAGATAGAAAACCAAGGAAAGAGATCAGGAGTCATAAATGCAAGCATTATCAACAGAATACAAAAGATAGAAGAGAGAATCTCAGGGGCAGAAGATACCATAGAAAACATCAACACGACTGTCAAAGATAATGTAAAATGCAAAAAATTCTTAACCCAAAACATCCAGGTAATCCAGGACACAATGAGAAGAGAAAACCTAAGGATAATAAAAGAAGAGAATGAAGACAAAGTAAAAAATAGTGATAGAGGGCTAATATCCAAAATATACAAAGAACTCAAGAAGTTAGACTCCAGAGAGCCAAGTAACCCTGTTAAAAAATGGGATACAAAGCTAAACAAAGAACTCTCAGGTGAGGAATATTGAATGGCTGAGAAGTAACTAAAGAAATGTTCAACACCCTTAGTCATCACGGAAATACAAATCAAAACAACCCTGAGATTCCACCTCACACCAGTCAGAATGGCTTAGGTCAAAAATTCAGGTGACAACAGATGCTGATGAGGATGGGGAGAAAGAGGAACACTCCTCCATTGTTGGTGGGATTGCAAACTGGTATAACCACTCTGGAAATCAGTCTGGAAGTTCCTCAGAAAATTGGACATTGCACTACCCGAGGACCCAGCTATACACTCCTGGGCATATACCCACAAGATGCCCCAACATATAACAAAGACACATGCTCCACTATGTTCATAGCAGCCTTATTTATAATAGCCAGAAGCTGGAAAGAACCCAGATGCCCTTCAACAGAGGAATGGATACAGAAAATGTGGTACATCTATACAATGGAATATTACTCAGCTATCAAAAACAACGACTTTATGAAATCCATAGGCAAATGGATTGAACTAGAAAATATCATCCTGAGTGAGGTAACCCAATCACAGAAAAGCACACATGGTATGCACTCACTGATAAGTGGATATTAGCCCAAAAGCTCTGAATAACCAAGATACAATTCCCAGACCACATGAAGCTCTAGAAGGAGGAAGACCAGTACATGGATGTTCCAGTCTTTCTTAGAAGGAGGAACAAAATACTCACAGGAGAAAATACGGAGACAAAGTGTGGAGCAGAGACTAAAGGAAATGCCATCTCTGGGACCCACCTCACATACAGTCACCAAACCCAGACAGTATAGGAGATGCCAAGAAGTGTATGCTGACAGGATCCTAATATAGCTGTCTCCTAAGAGGCTCTGTTAGAGTCTGAAAAATATGGAGATAGATGCTCACAGCCAACCACTGGACAGAGAACTGGTACCCCAATGGAGGAGTTAGAGAAAGGACTGAAAGAGCTGAAGGGATTTGCAACTCCATAGGAAGAACAACAATATCAACCAACCTGATACCCCAGAGCTCCCAGTGACAAAACCACCAATCAAAGAGTACACATGGAGTGACCCATGGCTCCAGTCACATATGTAGCAGAGGATGGCGCTGTCTGGCATCAGTGGGAGGAGAGGCCCTTGGTCTTTTGAAGGCTCCATGCCCTCGTGTAGGGAAATGCCATGGCAGGGAGGCAAGAAGGTGTGTATGAATGAGCGGGAGAGCACCCTCATAGAAGCAAGGAGAGTGGGGATGGTATAGGGGGTTTCTGGAGGGAAAACCAGGAAAGGGGATAACATTTGAAATGTAAAGAAAGAAAATATCCAATAAAAAAGGAAAGGCCAGAAAACCAAACTTGGCTCAGAAAGGGCACATAATGCTTACCCTATTTCTGGGGATTTTTTACTTCAGAGGAAATATGTGTTCCCTGTTCAGGCTCATTTGATTTATCAATGACAGAACACAATTAATATTCCAGCAAAATAAAATCAATCTCCTTAATGCAGATTGGTGGTATCAATAATGATTATAATGGTGGCAAAACTTATTCCCTAAGAGCATAGTAACTAACTTCTCTCCCAGTCCAACATATGTGTTGGAAGATGCTGAGCGACTGACTTGAACATTTTATCGAAATTAGTTTGCAATGGCTGGGGAGATGGCCTAGTGGGTAAAGTGCTATAAGGAAAGCTGAGGATCCGAGTACTGAACCCAGACAAAAGGACCTGGGGCCTCACAGGCTAACAGAATCCCTGGCTAATCGATCAGCAAACTCAGGTTTATGTAGATACTCTGTCTCAAAAACAAAGATGGAGAGGAATCAGAGACGACATCAGACTGACCATTGATCCCTGGCCTACACACACACACACACACACACACACACACACACACACACACACATCATACACACACACACATGCGCACACACACATGCGCACACACATGCACACACACACATGCACACACACATGCACACACACGCACACATGCGCACACACATACATGCACACACACGCACACATCATACACACACACATGCACATACACACACATCATACACACACACATGCACACACACACATCATACACACACACATGCACACACACATCATACACACACACATGCACACACACATCATACACACACATACACACACATCATACACACACACATGCACACACACATGCACACACACATCATACATACACACACATACACACACATCATACACACACACATGCACACACACATGCACACACACATGCACACACACATCATACACACACATGCACACACACATGCACACACACATCATACACACACACATGCACACACACATGCACACACACACATCATACACACACACATCATAGACACACACACATCATACACACACACACACACACACACTGTAAGTGTTCTTATATTGCTCCATGATCTCATGGAAACCTCATCATGAATATATTAGTTTTAGAAGCTGAGGTCTCTGGGAGGCCTCATAAGATCTCTACTTTATTGGATAGGGATCTCATGAATAGGATAAACCCTTTAAAGCAGGCTCCAGAGAGATAGACTGGAGAGATAGACAGGATAGAATGGCTACTATCTAAACAAGCCCAAAATAACAAATATTGGTTAACATACAGTGAGGCTGGGACTCATATACACCATCAACATGACTAGGAAATATTTCAGACATTCTGTAAAACAAGATGGGTTCTTCAGGACGGGAAGGATGGCTCAGTGGTTAAGAAGAGGGTTTGTTGTTCTTGCAGAGGATCCAAATTGGACTCTCAGCACCGTCATGGTGGCTCAGAACATCAGCTACTCTGGCTCCAAGAAATTCAGCCCCCTCTTCTGACTTCTGTCATCACCAGATCTGCATGTCATGCACATAGACATACTGACAAAATGCTCGTTTGTGTAAAATAAAATAAGCAAATCTTTAAAAAGGGATGGTGTCTTCAAAAAAGAAGACGACGACAAAGACGAAGACGAAGAAAGGGAAAAAGAACCTATACATCCTCTAATGACACATTGGCAGGATATTTGAAAGCTCAAGGTCAGCCCAGGAAACTTAGATTCTACCTCATAGATAGATGAAAGACAGACAGACAGACAAATAGATAAATTTACAGCTTATTGTTATAGCACTAAGTATAACATGATGCTATAGCACTGGTCTACCTTATCAATGCCCTGACTTCAATCCCCAACTCTATATTAAAAAAATGTTAAATATAAATGATCTGAAGATTCTTTTTAAGATAAAGGAGAGTCTTGCACGGGTGTAGCACATCCATGTACATCACAGGACTACTTTACACAATACCCAAAAGGCAGAAGCAACTCAGGAATTCATGAATAGCTGAGTGAGTCAATAAAATTTTGTGTCTAAACATGTGTGCATCTGTGACATACGTTCAGTCTTTAAAAGTAAGAGTATTTGAAGGCTTTATCAAACATTGTATGACTCTTCTTAGGACCTACAAAGTATTTGGGCAAAGTTCTAGAAATGGGGGTTAGAATAATGATTGCTAGGAACTAAGGTAGGAGACAATGGGTAACTGAATGGTTAGCCAGTACAGGGTTTCAGTTTGGGAAGATGGGGATGTGCTTATCAACGCAGTAAGGTAAATGAACTTTCCCATGCCTGATCCATAGACTTACATTATTAAGACAGTGAACTATGTAAGTTCTTTCCTATAATTAAATATAAAATGTAACATATTGTCAGGATTCCTTCTGTTACAAATGTCTATGAAAATACCATGTCTGTTTCTACTTGTGGAAAACTAACAGGGTTGGCCTCTTAGCACACATCCATCAATCACACACACACACACACACACACACACACACACACACACACACACTGTATCAGAGATAGTGAAATATAAAGGATCTGTTTCCCTTAGAATGAGCAAAATTTAGAATCTAGGGTTTTTGACAAGTGACTCCCAACACCTCAGAAATGTTTTGAAACCTTGGTGACCAGTTTACTCCTGAGTCTATTACCTCATAATTGTTTTAGCAGAGTCCGAGACATTTTTCTTTGAATGCATTTCCTAGCTCCAACCCTCACCAGAGTGATTTAGAAAATTAACTTGTCTCTCTGGAGCCAGGTCTGAATTAAAATTAATGTTTCAAGTCTCTTTGACCCACACCCAATCACTCATACACACAGGGACAGGAGGTGTATGCGACAGAAATACTTCCACTCTTGGAATTTAAAACAGTGTCACTGCAATGTTTCCAATTACAGAAAACTTGCCAACGGGAGAGGGAAAAAAGAATAATTGGATGCTTATCCCACAACAATATTTTGGCTGATTTAAAATCGTTGAACCTCATTAGTTTTACCCTTGTCCTAAAACAGCAGAAGGTGCCAGTGTGACACAGGAAACCCTCAAGTGGAAAATGCTAAACTATTCATATTATGACAAGGGAAGGCATACAGGGAGGATAGAGGGGGTATAAATTCACCAAGTGAGAGATTAAAGCACAGTCTGTACAAAGTCCAGTTCACAAATCCTCGGCTCCTCTGAACACTAGTGTGTTGACATTGTTTGCTCTCACAATGCACAAGCAGTGAATTAGCATGACACGCCATGTTTCCATCATACCCAAAGTAGGAAAATACTAATCAAAAAACATTACCATGGTGTGCATGGTCTGCAGTGTTCTGCACACAGTGGGAACAGTGGGAAATTAAGAACCCATGCAGTTCAGCTTGGTGGTTAAGAAGGACTAGTTCATTTTGTAGAACTCCCTGGGTTCAAATTTCAACTCTACTACATATTAGCTTCCGAGGCTTTAATGAGATTCTTAATCCCGTTGTCTCTTCATCTGTAAAATGGAAATTAAAGTAGCACTTAATTAATGGAGTCTGATTGACAGGAACAAGTAAATAACGTAGCAGAGAGACCAAGTATACAGCCGTGCACACAGAACTTTTTACAAAGTAATAAGCTTTTTTTTTCAATAGCAAAGTTTGAAAGATCCAGAGAAATTACTTATGTAACCTTTTTATTCCAATTATAGTCATTCTTGCCTATATAAGCATGACTAGTACACGCTCCAGCTAATGCCTGATTAGCCAATGGGTAGCCATAGTTCTTAAGTCACATACTGAGCTTCACCAGTCTTCACCCCTCCTGTTTCTGACCATTAGGTCTGAGACATGGCTGACAATTTTGGTTCTAGCAAGTACGTGGGTGATATTGACGCTGCTAGTCTGAACACAGCATCCGGAGAGCCATGGTCTGTGATGTTCCACACCAGCCATGACCATCCTCTTCACTCCCAGGGCATCACTCCCAATGCTCTTCTTTTTCTCAAAGCCCAGTACTGCGTGCTCCCTTCTCAAGACTGGCTGTCTCTGTGTTCCATGGATACTATGCTATTCTGTATCTTAGTAGAAATGGCTGACATAGTGCACATTCTGTTTTCCTTTGCCTGGGCTCTGAGCCCAAAGAGGCAGAACCTATCGTCCATTAGGTCATGGCCTCACTAATTCTATGCTCATAGAGTTCCCTCAACAGTAAAGGGCTCCACATGCCTGCAGACTGACTAAGAGAGCAAATACCTATCTGCCTTAATTCTGACTGGGTCTCTGGCACCTTATTCCTTAGATAAACTCTTTACCATATGGAGACTTCCAAGATGCCATATGGTAGAGTAAAAGAACCTGACTTTCTAGTATTCCTATCCAAGTTACTCTTAGGTATTTTTATTAACAAGAAAGCCATGTGGCATATTTCACATGCATACACAGATGTGCTAAATGAAAGTGTTGTTTATAAACTATGATTCATTTGCATTTTATTTCATCAAGAAAAGAAACAGAAGCTGGCTTTCTTCACTTAAATCAATAATTTTCTATTTTAAAGTTTGGCATGTTTTCCATAATGAACTGATTCAAAAATTTCTTTGAAAAAAAAATATATATATATATTTAACATTCAGATTGTTCGCACCTAAAACACCAATTAAGTTTCTTTTGTCTTTGATTTCATATTTCTGGAAAATAATTTGACCAAGATTGAATGCTAAATTTTCCCTTCGTTGCAAGACATTCAAGCAATTTCATAATTGGCCTAGTGGAAGGAAACCCTTCTTCAACACAATCAAAATTCAACAATTTTTCAAAAGCAACATCTTGTCCTTAATACTGTCAGTTTGAAACCATCAACATGAAATTCTTTACAAAGGTTGAGATAATATCCCGAGAAACCATTTACTCAAGACATTCGTGTCTGTCTTGTTCTGGGCCTCTGTTCACAGTCTGAGTGAGATGTCATATTTTTCACAAAATTCCAAGCCGAGTTCACACAGTCCAACTCCTTCATGGTCCAAACTCTCTCCCAGCCTATCCTAAAACCCTAATTCTTTGGTGGTCCAAATCTATCTCAAGTATTTATACCATGCCCTCAGGATTTCTGTGTTGAAAATCAGGTGCTAGATAAAATTCTTTATCAATATCATCACCTTGTGGACTTGGACCCACTACATGCACAACCATGATGCTACCATCAACTATTGCTTATGTTAAGTGCTAAAGGTATTTACTAAATGATACTAGAGATGTGATTTTATAAGCCAGGTTAGGAAGCCAGTTCCTATACCCCTCAGGTTACCCATACTTCCTAGTGATCTAGAAACAGGCAACCTGACTTCCAAATACATCTTTGATTACTTTTGATTACTTTTTCATCTACCACTATCTTTATATTATGGCCTGAACCTAAATAAAATCTTTAATACAAAATATTAACAATTCTTTATATTCTAAATAGAGTAATAACCCATTTTTACATTTTAATAACTCCAAATTCAGCATAAGCACTATATTTTTTAATGCGCAAGCATTTTAATTGTCCAATATAAGCAGTTTTGCTAGAGAAAACCTTATTGGAAAATTTCAGCTCAATGTCTTTAAATTCCTGTATTATAAAACTATCCCATATCTTCTCAAATCAGATTTAGCACCGCCAACTATAAAAAAGATTTGCATTAGAAATGTTTCAGTGGTCTCTGACTCAGAACTATCTGATTAAGAACCTTATACTGACAGCCTTATACCCAGGAGAGTATATTTGAACCTTTAGCTCACATCTTTTGTATAGCTTGAACTTTAAATCATTGAGCATTGAAATATATCTGAATTTGTCTTAGATTTATCACCCATCAATAGATTCATATCTGTATTAGTCACTGTCCTCTATAGAAACAAATGAAGGGATAGATGGATAGATAGATAGATAGATAGATAGATAGATAGATAGATAGATAGATAGATAGATAGATAGATAGATTTAGACTTACCAGATCACAGCCTACTACTCACCAGGAACTCTTCACTTGTGCCACATTGCCAAAAAAAACCCAAGTAAGGAACTTGACTCTCACACCTGGGCCCCTCCTTCTGAATCACCTCCAAGCCCTGAATGTTTCTACCAGGAACTTCTGCCTTTCCATAGCCCTTCTCATGCCCTTTGGACTTGCCAGATGCCAGCCCACTCCCCAGCTGGGTTTCTCCAGCTGTCCCACATGGCCAAGATATTCAGGAAGGTAATTCACACCAACCCTTCTGGGTCACCACAAAACTCTTCATCTTCTAAACAGGAATGCTGTCTTCTCGTCCAGTCTAGACCCACCAAAACCATTCACACATCCTTGATTGAGTCCTGGAACATGGAGAAATCAAGCTGGTAGTGACTTGAAAGCTAGTTTCCCAATAGCTAGCTTTCATGGTGCTCAACTTTCTTTTATGTACATAACCAGGGACAAAATTTTATCAACACTCTTACCTCCACTGTAAACCCTGTGAGCTATAATGATGACTGGTCTGGTAAGAGGTGCTCACTAGTAAAATAGTGGCATGTATATTATGGGAATAATCAATCAGCTCTAAAAGCAAATAAATACAAGCAACACAAAATGGACTCAGAAGATTTTTATATATTTAGTCATTATATATATACACATATATATATAATTGTTTAAAAGGCCATAAATTTGATAAGACAAATTGAAAAAGATTTTAGACCTGCGCCACAAGATAGAATTCATGCTTTGTATATTAATTGAGTCAAAATCCATGCAGGTCTAAGCATGGGAGAGAACATAATACTATCATTCTGCTAAATACACATTATCTGCCCCTAGATTTTTATCTTCATGCTCATAGATTAAAACATTTATGTCCTTCCAAAAGAAGCTTATTTTATAGTAGATCGTACTTAACACAGAGAGCCACAACTTGTCAGTGTGCAGAGATTAAGAGTCTATGAAATGTTCATCTCTAAAGGGGACATTTATATCACACCCTCAATACCAGGGCACTAGAATCATTGGATCGTGGTAGAAGACGGGGTAAAACCTTGCAAGACCAAGAGGTAATGGACAAGTTATAATGTGGAAACAGTATTTGTTGAGCATGACAGGATCGTTGTAAATATGATTTTGTAGCACCTGTGACAGCACATACAAGACATATACAAGGTCATATCAGCTAATACTCCAATGTAGATGGGGGAGGGGCTCATGAAGAACCTCCCCCAGCTCATCAGCTATTGAGAACTCATGGTTGCTGACGAAGAGTAATTTTCTTTAGGAATGTGATTCTGGAGAGGCAAATTGATATTAATATACAGTTCTATACTCATGCTCATGCGAGCACACCAAGTGCACTCAGTGGGGTTAAAACGGAAGCAGATGAAGCTGGGAAGAAGGAGTAGTGAGTGGGGAGGAAGGGATAATAGGTGATGGTTGGGAAGTGGACTTGATCAAAACGAACTGTATTCATGTGCAAATCTTTCAAACAACAAAAACAAGGTATTTTCTAAATGATATTTCTAGATTGATTTACAGGATATCACCTTAATGTCCCAACATGGCTGTCTTCACACAGCAGAGCATCAAATGGATGCTTAGTCCAGAAAGGTTGTTGCTCAATAGTCAGGTCTAAACTGGTGCTAAAGTAAAGACAAGGAAGCAAACAGCAAAGCTTTTCTTCTTGAACCTCCTTTTATCTGGACTGTCACTGGAAGGTGCTACCCATATTAAGGGTGGGGTCTGGCAACTTCAAAACAATCTTATCAAAGAAAGAAAGAAAGGAAGGAAGAAAGAAAGAAAGGAAGGAAGAAAGGAAGGAAGGAAGGAAGAGGGGAAGGGAGGAAGGAAGAAAGAAAGAAACAAACAAACAAACAAACAAACAAACAAACAAAGCCTTACACAAGTACCTAGCAGTTTCCCTTTAGTTGACTGTAGATAACCATCTCAAGACTACCCCTTGTCAACACAACCATCAGTCACATCTCCTTTTGTCATGCCTAATTTCCATATGAAATAAGAAGCAAGAATGTAATTCTGCGTAACATAATATAACTACCTAATGTATAATTGCTACTGCACAATTTTCTCCCACAGAATAGCTGGCATTCTCCATTGAAAATTTCTTAAATTTTTAGTGTACCAATCAATATAACATTTATTCACAATGTTTAATACCTGATATTATCTCAATCAATGTTATAATACATGGTAAAGAACTACAGAGAATAAAAGATGAATATCAGCTTGATGTGTGCGTATATAGCACAAATATAGTCTTATCTTTTTAAAGAAGGGAATGATTCACAGTCCCTCAGAGCAGAAAGTCAAGACAGAAGTAAGCTGAGAGAGCTGAAAACTTACATCTACAGTCCGGAGAAGAGAGAGACTGACACATGTTAGCATCAGGCTCTGCAGTTCGAAGAAAGCAGTGGGTGTGCTTGTGTTCGTCTATTTTTCTACTTCCACACTGCAGCATTATCTGCTCAGGGATTGGTCTCGCCCACCATGGGCAGGTCTTGCAACTTCAACTAATGTAACCAAAATATCCTCCTCAGACACACCCCGATGCTCATTTAGGTGATTCTAAATCCTGCCAAGTGGACAATTCACACTGACCATGACACCATAAGACACAGTAGTATCTCAATTGCTTATTGAACATGCACTATGGCAAGGTGTAGCGGCACGGGCCTGAATCCCAGCCCAAGAGAGGAAAATCAAAGAGATTAGTAGTTGGAGGTCAGACACAGCAAGTTTCCTTTGAGACTCTAAAGCAAGACTCTGTCTCTCAAAAATGTGGGGGGAGGAAAAACTAGTGATCATGTGACCATGTGTATTACAGTAAAGCACCCATGGGGAAGACAACCTCCCTTTTCTTCCTGGGAGCTGCTTAACATTTTAAAAGATGACAAAACACACTTAGAAATCCAAAGGAAAGGGGGTGTAAACCTTTTCCCATTTTTTTAGGTAAAAACATGTGAGCTATTCTACTTGATAATATAAGAGATCGACCTAGGACAGAACTTTGTGAAATTTCTTATGATACATACATTAAGACTCCTAATTATATAAAGTAATTCATATTATTTTATAAAAGTTGGTTTTATATACTGGAATGATTTTAAGAAAAGTATTTTCTAATGAGGTTTCTTCTCCCTACATTGGGACATCAACTGGTGTCAGTAATTTAGGTCTTGTTTAGAAAGCTTATTATTGCGAGATCATGGGTGCTACTTTCCTGTATATAGTAAAAGCAATATCACAATATCACAATATCACCCAGACTTCCAACTCTACAATCAGCTTCCAAATCAGCCTCCTCTAGAGATGAACTCCCTAATTCATTATCAAATACCAAGTGGTCATTTCTGGAAGCAAATAAATACAAGCAAAACAAAATGGACTCAGAAGATTTTTATATATGTATTCATTTTATATATATTATTAATAATTTTTAAAGAGATCATAAATTTGATAAGGAATGGACAAAGGACATAAGAGAGGCTGGGGAGAGGGGAAATGTATAAATGCAACATACATAAATTAGTTGAAATTACTTCAAAATAAAAGCTGGCAAGAAAATGTTCTAATCTAAGTTTAATTTCATTTTATATGTTTGAGACACAGCAGAAAGGTGGCTGATTGCTACTTTTTTGTTCAACCAGATACATTACTTGATTTGGGAGGCTCAAAGTCCATCTACAGGTTCAAAAAAACTAAAGGGAGCCCAATATGTGCCAACTCCAACTCCTACCAAAGAACAGCAGTAGCTACTCCCGTGTTCTGACCATATTGTATTTTAAGCAACTGAGGGTTTAACATGAACATTTTTAACACGTTGTATTTTAACAATAAACATGTTCGAAGAGCCAGGCCTAGGAGCAAAATCACAGAAGGATCTTTCAGGGAACTACAGAGACAGTCTGCTGCTCCTGACTCATGCTAGGCTCAGGGAGTTATGTGAGGTGGCAGTGGCTTTTTGGCAGTGTCGACCACAGCAATGGCATCCTTTCACAGAGGCAATATCATGGTGGTATCATTGCTGATAAGGTAAAGCAAAACATCAGAGGAGATCCTGGGTAGAGGTTCTAAACACAGCCAGCCAAGTAGCTCTTATACGTTGTGATAAACAGAAGAATAAATACCAAACAGAGTAATTGAGAGATAGCTGTTGTGTGCATGCATGAGTAGAGACTGGTTAATTGAGTATAGTGATGGAAACCAGGGTGTCTGAGGCAACATTGAGTATCTAGTAACAGAAGGACAGGGTGAGGAGACAGCGTGCTGTTTGCATACTCACACAGTAGTCATTACACATACCAAGATCAGGACCAAAGAAACTGTATTGCAATACAGATGCTGATAGCATCTGGGTGCTCAAAGTTCTCTCTTCATTGAGAACTTTAAATGTGTGATACTCATGGAACTCAAGAAGGATGACCAAAATGCGGATGCGTCACTCCTTCTTTAAAAGGTGAACAAGAATACCCTTGGGAGGTGTAAACGAAGGGTCTGAAGGTACCTGGAAGAGAATGGGGGACAAGGGACGCGAAGAAGGACGCCAAGACAAGAATCTGATCAAGGCAACAATTTTATTTTTCCCCAAGGCTGAATTTATACCATAACATGGGTAACAGAGGGAGTGGGGAAATAAGAAACATTTATGCAGGTCAAGGACACAATAGTCATGTGGTCAGAAAGTAGGCTGATGTTGACTGGTTGTCATAAAAGTCACAGGTTTGTCATATCTATTAGTCAGCAAGATGTTGGTTTTAGCTTTATCATATCATTCATCCTGACCACCAGATTTGTATTAGTCTTCTGCAGCTGGCTGGGGATTTTCCATGAACCCAGTCATACTTAATTCTAACCATAATAATATCAACAATGGAGGGCTTCAAGGGCATCGCTCCCAACAGGGAGGGGATAGGGAGGCAAAGTTTAGAACAGAGACTGAAGGAACGCCCATTCAGAGCCTGCCCTACATGTGCCCATACATATATAGCCACCAAACTAGATAAGATGGATGAAGAAAAGAAGTGCAGGCCGACAGGAACCGGATGTAGATCTCTCCTGAGAGACGCAGCCAGAATACAGCAAACCACTGAACTGAGAACGGGACTCCCATTGAAGGATTCAGAGAAAGGACTGAAGGAGCTTGAAGGGGCTTGAGACCCCATATGAACAACAATGCCAACCAACCAGAGCTTCCAGGGACTAAGCCACTATCCAAAGACTATACATGGACTGACCCTGGGCTCCAACCTCACAGGTAGCAATGAATAGCTTAGTAAGAGCACCAGTGGAAGGGGAAGCCCTTGGTCCTGCTAAGACTGAACCCCCAGTGAACGTGATTGTTGCGGGGAGGGCAGTAATGGGAGAAGGATGGGGAGGGGAACACACGTAGAGAAGGGGAGGGGGAGGGTTTAGGAGGATGTTGGCCTGGAAACCAGGAAAGGGGAATAACAATTGAAATGTAAATAAGAAATACTCAAGTTAATAAAGATAGAGAAAAAAGAAAGTGTGATGCTGAGCTGGATCCAGGAGGGTGTCCAGTACCATCATCAGCACCACAGATGGTCAGGTACCGGACGCCAAGCCAGACATGACGACACAGTAGTTGTTGGAGTAAAGCTGTGTCCCAGCTATGAGTTTTACTTTCCTGCACTGTGAGCAAGCCTGGCTCCCAGCTCTGTGCTTCCCACATCTCTAAGCAGGCTCTGCTCAAACAGATTCTTAACAGAATAGAACAGAAACACTCATGGCAATTACAATCCTCATTCCTTTAACTGCTCAAAGTCACCTTCGCCGATATTTATAACTACCTTCCTCTCTTCTCCATTTCTTATATCTTCCACCCTGAACAAGCATTTCAACAGATCCTGGTTCTTATCTGCAGCATGGACTCATACCTTCACTCCTGAGGGTTCTGAGACATTTATCATCCTGCCTGGATTGAATCGTTATAGTTTCCCATTGACCTTAATCAGAGGACAGGTTACCATCAAGAAATGCCTTAAAGGATCTCCTGCACCACAGGTACACAGTTCCTTCCCTTCACTGTGAACAAGCAATCCAATTTCCCCCTGGTCATCTGAATCAATCACCCCTCTGTCACTGACTCCTTCCTTAACCAGTTGATTCAAGGACATCAGAAGCCCAAAGTGGCCAGGGAGAAGGTTTAGATCCAAGTTCAAGGACGGCTTACTGTACCTCCTGGCAGAAAGACTGTCATTTGGAATCAAAATTCCCAGGCCGACATAGCACAATGTTGCTGGAACAGGAAGCAAAAGCTCTCTGAGTCATTTGCTATGGGCATTCTCATTTCTACGTCTTGATTCCAGGTTTTCTGAATCCTGCCAATAAAAGAAAGAGGTGGGTTTCTTAGGGCTTTTAGTGCTGTGAAGAGAAACCATGACCAGGGCAACTCCTACCAAGAAAATGTTTAACTGGAGCTGACTTATAGATCAGAGGTTCAGTCTATTATCATAATGGCGGGAAGTATTACATAGGTGCAGGGAGACATGGTGTCGGAGGAGCCAAGAGTTCTTCCTGTTGAGCCACAGGCACCAAAGAGACTGTGTGTTCTGTAGTTGTGGGTTTTTTTTTTCCAACCTGGCTACATTGTTCCCCTGCAAGAATGACTCTGGGACTTAATGTATATGAATAAATGCTTAGACCAATAACCTTGGCTCTGTTCCCTAAATAACTCATATCTCAATAATCCAGTTTATCATAGTCTAAGCAAGCCACATGGCTGGCTACCTCCTTAGTTTTATGCATCTGTCTCTTCCTCAGAGTTCAGAATGAATTTCAAGCATCTGACTATTTCCCAGAATCAATCTCTCTCTCTCTCTCTCTCTCTCTCTCTCTCTCTCTCTCTCTCTCTCTCTCTCTCTCTCTCTCCTCCCTCCATCCCCCCATCCTAGAATCCCACCTCCTCAGCCCATTGGCCATAGTCTATTTATTGACAAGTGATTGTTTTTACACCGTGCACAAGAGATTCTGTCTACAGTGTTTGACACCAGGTAAAGCATGAGCATATGTCTGACCTCAAAGCCCACCTCTCCAGTGGTATACTTCCTCCAAAAAGAGAAGACATGAACCAAAAAGGCTATGACTCCTAATAGTGCCAAATATTCAAACACATGAATTTATGGGGGCCATATCTATTCCAACCACTGCAAGTAATTACACACTGATTCAAAGCATATATAGCCTTCCAGAGATGTAAAAACAACTTTTAAAAGGAAAAATCCATGCCGTTTGATTTTAACAATGAAAACTCAGGAGCCAGACACTGGGGTGAAAAATTGCTAGCTCAGAGAGGCTGAGAAAGCACCCAGCTGACCTTCCTAGCCCACCAATATCCTAGAAGTAAAAAAGCCCTTTCTCCTTCTCCACACTGACTTAGATCCCTTCCACTCAAACACCCTTCTTTCTGTTCACTCCCTGTTGGCTGGTTACTTGTTCTGTCTCTTGACCTAGGGTTGACTTTATTTCACTCTTGGATAAAAGGTGTGTGCTGAGACATCCCACAAAAGGACTTTTTTTTCAGTAAATAACACAATCCTAAGGTTCACAGTGTGGTCAAATATTCTGCAACACAGAGTGTCCTTCCCTGGCCCTCCAGGCTATTGTCAACTAATTGGTCTTATAACTGTGTTATTAATTCCATCATCCTATCAAGCAAGCTCCTTTCAGATGGTGGGAATATAAGAAGACTGGTGCATTCATTGACTGTGAGCCCACTGCTGAACTTCTTGGGCTGTGAACTGAGTTCCTTGATTAGAACCAATGACTCATGGAAAATTGTGACAGTGGATAAGGCATTCTGTAGGCACATGGATGGTATTTGGGGCAGTAGTATTATGTGCAGGAAAGGCAAATTCCTAACCCAAATAAGTATGTGTTCCTATAAGGACAACGAGCTATTTTTTCCAAGATGAAAGTGATTCAATGTAGACAATCGGCTACCAGGTCACTGGCTGATCACCCTGGAGTGATGCATATCGGAGTCAGTACTGGTCTCTGTGGCTGACAGAAATCACATGCAGAAGAAGTCTTGATAAGTGGAAGTCCACACTGTTGAGATCATTAATCAACAGGAAACCACGTCTGACTACTTCACCATTCAAGCAAAGTGCTTAAGCGCATGCACTGCCCAAAGTCCCGCCCATCCCGTCAATCATCCTTCACCGGTGTCTTCACAGTTGTTCCAGAACGGAAGTATAATGCCGCAGCTGCTTACTTCCAAATGATGCCTATTCAGAGAATCTGTGAACCAGTCCTTTAGCCATTTTCCTTCAGCCAACCAATCACAGGGCACAACCCAAGAGGTTGTAGTGCATTCCCTCGGACAGAAGAAACTGTAAAAGGAGTTGGAAGCACAGACCTTTTGGAAACTTCTCCCTGTGTCTTCCGGGCCTACTCAAGACCATCACATGTATAGCACTTCCTTTGAAATAGATTGTGGCGAGGCTTCCAGCCCTCTTTTCACTGTCCTCTCAGAGGTACACTGACTAAAACATGGGTTATTCTCTTCAGCAATAGCCTGAATAACTCCAACAGAAGATGAGGTCATTGTAAACATGCATATACAATTTGCACCACACAAATTCCCTAACCCTGGATGCTCAATGAGAAGAAATAATGGCTGGTTGGAAATACTCCAACTCTGTTGCTCTGCCACCACTATAATTTTTTTTTAATTTGGGGAAATAACAACTACCAAAGGCCTGTGTCAATAAGTTTAATCATTTATGCAAATACTTATATAAGACATGTACACACCCAGGCACATGCAAACACATACAAAATTCTGAGGGATTGCCATATTCCATGACTCTGGATTACAACTCTCGCTGCTTATTTTTTTTTTGTACTTAACATTCGTATTTATTTATTTATTTATTTTTAAATTTAGAGAATACTTTATTAGTTTTTGTAATCAAACCCACGTAGATAAGACCTTACATATTTAATACAGTGTGTTACCCCTGTACAAATGGAAAAAACTTAAGTTCAACATTTCTAGACCAATATGGCTGTTAATTTCTGTACAGTGCCAACTCAACACAGTAAACGGGGATACTTTTTTCCAAAGTTGACAGCACAGGTAAAGTTTCAAAAAATTCAAATTATATATCTGTATATATATATTTATATTTATATAAAAAGACCAATAATAGCAGTGTGTTATGCATCAACAGCAGCAACAGCTTTTCCAGGTTCTGCAGTCATCTGAACAAAACTGTAGAGACATCCAGCACACTCCATTAAAAAAAAAAAAGTAAAAAAACAAAACCCGAGAAAACAGCACAGTTCTGTTACTCTTGTGGTACCTGGCACCATTTTTTTTTAAATTAGCTTCTCAATCATCATCTGGAAAGAAAATATTCTGAGCAACATCATTAAAAACAGCTCTGATAAAGCACGGTCACTACTACGTATCATAAAGCAGGTACAAGCTATTTTACATCCACAGAGGTATGATACAGTACTGTCCTACATCTATAATACTAGAGGATACAATTTAAAAGGCATTATTTGAGACTTGATTCTACTTTTCCAGCAGAGGGCCCAAATGATGGTGTGACACAGCTTTGTAAAGAAACATACTCTAGACAGGATTTCCTTTCACTAGTGGCACAGTTCTAAGGATTCATTCTCTCCATGAATGTCAGCTAAAACCGTTATTAAAAAAATGAAATATCCCTAGAACAAAACCGTATAACCACCGGATTCACATGAAGATGACCTAGTGGAGACAAGCTGGACCTCACCTTACCAACAAGCTATCAAATCTGTTATGTTTAAACAGTGAGACCTCCAAGGAAGGAGATGCCAAGTAGTGCTTCAAAGCTTCGGACCACAATCAAACACAGCATCCTTTTCAACAGAAGCAGAAGCTCATCTGAATATGCTCAAGGATGCTGACATCAACATTTAATCATCTCCTCACTCATCCAGGAAGAAGGGGAGATCAGTTACTACTGTACTTTATTGTGTTCAACCAAATCACCATGTTACAAAAATAGCAAGCTGCCATAATAAAAAATAAGGCTCCTCTATCCAGCACCAGATAGCATCATTTTACTTTCAAGCCTAGAAATTGCACACTTGTATATACACCAACCGAAGATGAGGATTGAGAGTTCATCTCGGTGGATTTTTCCTTTGATGAATATGAAGTGTCCTTCCTTATCTTTTTTGATGACTTTTAATTGAAAAATGATTTTATTTGATATTAGAATGGCTACTCCAGCTTGCTTCTTCTGACCATTTGCTTGGAAAGTTGTTTTCCAGCCTTTCACTCTGAGGTAGTGTCTGTCTTTGTCTCTGAGGTGTGTTTCCTGTAGGCAGCAGAATGCAGGGTCCTCATTGTGTATCCAGTTTGTTAATCTATGTCTTTTTATTGGGGAGTTGAGGCCATTGATGTTGAGAGATATTAAGGAATAGTGATTATTGCTTCCTGTTATATTTATATTTGGATGTGAGGTTATGTTTGTGTGCTTTTCTTCTCTTTGATTTGTTGCCAAGATGATTAGTTTCTTGCTTCTTCTAGGGTATAGCTTGCCTCCTTATGTTGGGCTTTACCCTTTATGATCCTTTGTAGTGCTGGATTTGTAGAAAGATATTGTGTAAATTTGGTTTTGTCATGGAATATCTTGGTTTCTCCATCTATGTTAATTGAGAGTTTTGCTGGATACAGTAACCTGGGCTGGCATTTGTGTTCTCTTAGGGTCTGTATGACATCTGTCCAGGATCTTCTGGCCTTCATAGTTTCTGGCGAAAAGTCTGGTGTGATTCTGATAGGTCTGCCTTTATATGTTACTTGACCTTTTTCCCTTACTGCTTTTAATATTCTTTCTTTATTTTGTGCGTTTGGTGTTTTGACTATTATGTGACGGGAGGTGTTTCTTTTCTGGTCCAATCTATTTGGAGTTCTGTAGGCTTCTTGTATGCCTATGGGTATCTCTTTTTTTAGGTTAGCGAAGTTTTCTTCTATGATTTTGTTGAAGATATTTACTGGTCCTTTGAGCTGGGAGTCTTCACTCTCTTCTATACCTATTATCCTTAGGTTTGATCTTCTCATTGAGTCCTGGATTTCCTGTATGTTTTGGACCAGTAGCTTTTTCTGCTTTACATTATCTTTGACAGTTGAGTCAATGATTTCTATGGAATCTTCTGCTCCTGAGATTCTCTCTTCCATCTCTTGTATTCTGTTGGTGAAGCTTGTATCTACAGCTCCTTGTCTTTTCTTTTGATTTTCTATGTCCAGGGTTGTTTCCATGTGTTCTTTCTTGATTGCTTCTATTTCCATTTTTAATTCCTTCAACTGTTTGATTGTGTTTTCCTGGAATTCTTTCAGGGATTTTTGCGATTCCTCTCTGTAGGCTTCTACTTGTTCTCTAAGGGAGTTCTTTATGTCTTTCTTGAAGTCCTCCAGCATCATGATCAAATATGATTTTGAAACTAGATCTTGCTTTTCTGGTGTGTTTGGATATTCCGTGTTTGCTTTGGTGGGAGAATTGGGCTCCGATGGTGCCATGTAGTCTTGGTTTCTGTTGCTTGGGTTCCTGCGCTTGCCTCTCACCATCAGATTATCTCTAGTGTTACTTTGTTCTGCTATTTCTGACCGTGGCTAGACTGTCCTATAAGCCTGTGTGTCAGGCGTGCTGTAGACCCGTTTTCCTGTTTTCTTTCAGCCAGTTATGGGGACAGAGTGTTCTGCTTTCGGGCGTGTAGTTTTTCCTCTCTACAGGTCTTCAGCTGTTCCTGTGGGCCTGTGTCTTGAGTTCACCAGGCAGGTTTCCTGCAGGGGAAAAGTTGGTCCCACCTGTGGTTCCAAGGCTCAAGTCTGCTCTCGGGGCACTGCCCAAGTCCTCTCCTCGGTGGCAGCAACCGGGAAGATCTGCGCTGCTCTTTCCGGGAGCCTCCGCGCACCAGGGCTCCAGCTGATGCTTGGTGTTCTCCTCTGGCGTCTGGACGTACACAGAGTGCAGCCTCCTCTGGTCTCCCAGGCGTGTCTGCCTCTCTGAAGGTTCAGCTCTCCCTCCCACCGGATTTGGGTGCAGAGAACTGTTTATCCGGTCTGTTTCCTTCAGGTTCCGGCGGTGTCTCAGGCGCAGGGGTCCTGCTGCTCCTGGGCCCTCCCCTACGGGAACGCAGAGGCCTTATACAGTTGCCTCTTGGGCCAGGGATGTGGGCAGGGGTGGGCAGTGTTGGTGGTCTCCTCCGCTCTGCAGCCTCAGGAGTGCCCACCTGATCAGGCGGTGAGGTCTCTCTCCCACGGGGTTTGGGAGCAGAGAGCTGCTGCGGGCCGGGATCCGCGGGTCTCACTGCTTATTTTTAATAGCAACCAATCACTAGACATTGCCTTAGGGAGTTAGGTCGTGCAATAGAGATATTAAGATACTAACTGTTAAAGCCACAGTGATGCCCAGCTGATTTAAAAAAAAACTACTCAGTATATTTAATCCTATAGAATTTGACTTGAGAGGAAGGTGTGGATTGGTCAGAATAAAGGTTTTTGCATTACAGATAATAACGTTCTGCATTGCTCACGTTTCTTATCTGCGGGCACATACCTGTCTACAACTGTAACAAGTATTAAAGCATGAATGACTTCCTTAATTAATGAAAGATTTTCAAAGCATGTGCCTTGCAGTGGAACATTGCACAGATTCTGAAAGGGGCGAAGCACTATGCTAGGTAGTGACATGAAAGGGTATCGTGGGGAGTCAGACAGACTGATATGAGCACAGAGGTACCTTAGAAGCACACCAGCTCGGGAGATTCGAGGGAAATAAAGCATTTCTGAATTGTATTGTATATGGTTGTGAAATTTTTTAGCTTTACACAGTGTTTGTGTGTTGTGTTTGGAAGTTAAATATAAAGTTCTTTAAGATAAATATACACTCATAGATATGTGTTATTCTTAAGAGCATGAAAATAGAAAGGAGTGAGCTTAAATTGCATCTGCAACATAGAGAGGCTCGGAGGGAAAAGATTGGGGCCCAGAAAGGATGCTTTCTTCTGCATCACATTAATGAAAAGTGCACTAGCTCTAAGCCAAAGGCATCCTGGGAAGGAACAAGAAAGGGCTTTAAAAGTCCCTCGTTCTTCTAGCAAATTACACGTAGCTCACTCATGTACCAAATGCTTTCTACTATAAACAAAAGGCGGGGGTGCACTTCTATCCATTTAGAATAAATTTGTGTGATAAAGGTGGGGTTCAGGAAGAAGAAATTCCTTAATGTCATGGACTATGAACAAAACAAACCCCACTGAGACTCGGGTCCTTGGTTGATGCTAATATTTGTACAGCACAAAATTAAATTTCTTGCTAATAGACCTTCATCTTACTCTTCTAAGTTTTTACTATCCTCAAAATAATAATGGATATGGAAGGATTGTTCCTTACACACAGCACTGTGAATGACAAAAGTCTTTTCCAGACTGTAAGTCAGGAGGAAGAGAATGCCTATGAAGACTTGATTTGTTGGTACACTATCTCAGTAGAGGAGACCTGTATCATGAAACATTTAAAGAGAGCAATTTGTCATCCAGTTGAGTTTGATTATATGGGTAAGACCCCCCCATCATACACAGGGACCACCAGGTTACCTTGTAGCCAGCCTTCAAAGGCAAGTTGACCTTGCAAGGTCTCCAAGAAAACGCAAATGATTTCTCCTGACTTGTGAAGTCATTTAGTGGCTGTTTCTATCAATCAGGGCTTCATCTGAAGGCAAGAAAACAAGTATATTTATCATTTCTTGCCTCTTATGTTAAGATGGAGAGACAGGACACCTTGTCAAAGTGCTGATGGCAATTCTCTCATACAAAGCAGGGCAGAGAACAGCTGGGCATCCAGAGAACCTAGAGTTGCCATTCTAATACGAGCAGCCATGTTCAACAGAGCTTTCTATGTATAGTGTTTATACCTCCAATGTGCATGCTGGATGGTGTTCTCTTTTAATTAACAGTCTACTTTTAGAAAAGGTTTGGGCTCATAGCAAAGCTGAGCAGAAAGTACATGCCCTTGGGTAGTTCTTTCCACATCTTGCATACATGAAGCCTCCTCCACCACCATCAACAAACTGTCCCTTTTTATTTAACAAAATAAATGAACTGACATTCCAATAGCTTCATTATGCAAAGCCCCTAGTTTTCTTCAGGATTCATTCTGATTGTACATTATGCCCATTTTGACAAATTCATGGCATTTATGCCACTGTAAAGGAAGATCTGGCAGTTTTTGTCCCCTAAAAGCCAACTGACCTCTGCCTGTCCTCCTTTTCCCCCTGTACCCTTTAGTGAAAGGTTGTGGTTTTCATATTGTAAATCCTTAGAGGGGAATTTTATGGTCCTATAAGGACCACGGTAACCGTATATGTGAACCAAAAATCAGGCTGATGAAGCTCTATTTATGAAAGAAAAATTTAACAAAATTCAGGGATCCGATGAGAAACTGAGTATTCAGATGTCAGCAATATGCACCAGTCTGAAGTGGCATAGAAAAGAGACAGGAAAAAGAAGACTGCTTTGGGTTGCCACCATGTGGGTCAAGTGCTGTTTGTCCTTAAATTCTTCACTTGTAAATATTCATGACTCATAGGCTCTGAGGTTTCCAGAGAAGGTTCTGTGTCTGCCTGCAACGCCACCAAAATGCAACAAGGATAAGAAGATATCCCATACAAGATTGACTTGTGTTTACTCATGCTCAGCGGCACACGAATTTAGGGATCCCAGCTCAAGGCAGAAGCATTGTTCAGGAATCAGGAAAAGCAACCCACCCGCAGATTTTTCTAAAAGTTATATTTCAAAAGAAAGCTAGACCCCAATCTCTCGCTCCCTGCCTCCAGCTCACTGCTCCCAAACCCCGTGGGAGAGAGAGCTCACCACTGAGACAGGTGGGCACTCCTGAGACTGCAGAGCAAAAGAGACCACCAACACTGCCCACCCCTGCCCACATCCCTGGCCCAAGAGGAAACTGTATACAGCCTCTGGGTTCCCTTGGATAAGGGCACAGGAGCAGAAAATCCGCTGCATCTGAAACACCGCCAGAACCTGAGGAGACCAACCAGATAAACAGTTCTCTGCACCCAAATCCCGTGGGAGGGAGAGCTAAACCTTCAGAGAGGCAGACACGCCTGGGAAACAAGAAGAGTCTACACTCAGCCCACATCTCTGATGCCAGAGGAAAACACCAAATGCCATCTGGAACCCTGGTGCACGGAAGCTCCCGGAAAGGGCAGCGCAGATATTCCTGGTTGCTGCCGCCGCAGAGAGCTCATAAGCAACACCCCACGAGCAAACCTAAGCCTCGGGACCACAGGTAAGACCAAATTTTCTGCTGCAAGCGACCTGCCTGGTGAAATCAAGACACAGGCCCACAGGAACAGCTGAAGACCTGTAGAGAGGAAAAACTACATGCACGAAGCAGAACACTCTGTCCCCATAACTGGCTGAAAGAAAACAGGAAAACAGGTCTACAGCACTCCTGACACACAGGCTTATTAGGACAGTCTAGCCACTGTCAGAAATAGCACAACAAAGTAACACTAGAAATAATCTGATGGCAAGAGGCAAGCGCAGGAACCCAAGCAACAGAAACCCAGACTACATGGCATCATCGGAGCCCAATTCTCCCACCAAAGCAAACACAGAATATGCAAACACACCAGAAAAGCAAGATCTAGTTTCAAAATCATATTTGATCATGATGCTGGAGGACTTCAAGAAAGACATGAAGAACTCCCTTAGAGAAACACAGGAAAACATAAACAAGTAGAAGCCTATAGAGAGGAAACACAAAAATCCCTGAAAGAATTCCAGGAAAACACAATCAAACAATTGAAGGAATTAAAAATGGAAATAGAAGCAATCAAGAAAGAACACATGGAAACAACACTGGATATAGAAAACCAAAGGAAGAGACAAGAAGTTGTAGATACAAGCATCACCAACAGAATACAAGAATTAGAAGAGAGAATCTCAGGAGCAGAAGATTTCATAGAAATCATCGACTCAACAGTCAAAGATAATGTAAAGTGGAAAAAGCTACTGGTACAAAACATACAGGAAATCCAGGACTCAATGACAAGATCAAACCTAAGGATAATAGGTATAGAAGAGAGTGAAGACTCCAAGCTCAAAGGACCAGTAAATATCTTCAACAAAATCATAGAAAAAAACTTCCCTAACCTAAAAAAAGAGATACCCATAGGCATACAAGAAGCGTACAGAACTCCAAATAGATTGGACCAGAAAAGAAACACCTCCCGACACATAATAGTCAAAGCACCAAATGCACAAAATAAAGAAAGAATATTAAAAGCAGTAAGGTAAAAAGGTCAAGTAACATATAAAGGCAGACCTATCAGAATCACACCAGACTTTTCGCCAGAGACTATGAAACCAGAAGATCCTGGACTGATGACATACAGACCCTAAGAGAACACAAATGCCAGCCCAGGTTACTGTATCCTGCAAAACTCTCATTTAACATAGATGGAGAAACCAAGATGTTCCATGACAAAACCAAATTTCCACAATATCTTTCTACAAATCCAGCACTACAAAGGAAAATAAATGGTAAAGCCCAACATAAGGAGGCAAGTTACACCCTAGAAAAAGCAAGAATCTAATCGTCTTGGCAACAAAACAAAGAGAAGAAAAGAACACAAACATAATGTCACATCCAATTATGAATATAACAGCAATAATCACTGTTCCTTAATATCACTCAACATCAATGGTCTCAACTCCCCAATAAAAAGACATAGATTAACAAACTGGATACGCAACGAGGACCCTGCATTATGCTGCCTACAGGAAACACACCTCAGCGACAAAGACAGACACTACCTCAGAGTGAAAGGCTGGAAATCAAATTTCCAAGCAAATGGTCAGAAGAAGCAAGCTGGAGTAGCCATTCTAATATCAAATAAAATCAATTTTCAACTGAAAGTCATCAAAAAAGATGAGGAAGGACACTTCATATTCATCAAAGGAAAAATCCACCGAGATGAACTCTCAATCCTAAATATCTATGCCCCAAATACAAGGGCATCTACATACATAAAAGAAACCTTACTAAAGCTCAAAACACACATTGCACCTCACACAATAATAGTTGGAGATTTCAACACCCCACTCTCATCAATGGACAGATCATGGAAACAGAAAATAAACAGAGACGTAGACAGACTAAGAGAAGTCATGAGCCAAATGGACTTAACAGATATATATAGAACATTCTATACTAAAGCAAAAGGATATACATTCTTCTCAGCTCCTCATGGTACTTTCTCCAAAATTGACCATATAATTGGTCAAAAAACGGGCCTCAACAGGTACAGAAAGATAGAAATAATCCCATGCGTGCTATCAGACCACCACGGCCTAAAGCTGGTTTTCAATAACAATAAGGGAAGAACGCCCACATATACGTGGAAGTTGAACAATGATCTACTCAACGATAACCTGGTCAAGGAAGAAATAAAGAAAGAAATTAAAGACTTCTTAGAATTTAATGAAAATGAAGGTACAACATACCCAAACTTATGGGACACAATGAAAGCTGTACTAAGAGGAAAACTCATAGCTCTGAGTGCCTGCAGAAAGAAACAGGAGAAAGCATATGTCAGCAGCTTGACAGCACACCTAAAAGCTCTAGAACAAAAAGAAGCAAATACACCCAGGAGGAGTAGAAGGCAGGAAATCATCAAACTCAGAGCTGAAATCAACCAAGTAGAAACAAAAAGGACCATAGAAAGAATCAACAGAACCAAAAGTTGGTTCTTTGAGAAAATCAACAAGATAGATAAACCCTTAGCCAGACTAATGAGAGGACACAGAGAGTGTGTCCAAATTAACAAAATCAGAAGTGAAAAGGGAGACATAACTACAGATTCAGAGGAAATTCAAAAAAAATCATCAGATCTTAATATAAAAGCCTATATTCAACAAAACTTTAAAATCTGCAGGAAATGGACAATTTCCTAGACAGAAACCAGGTACCGAAGTTAATCAGGAACAGATAAACCAGTTAAACAACCCCATAACTCCTAAGGAAATAGAAGCAGTCATTAAAGTCTCCCAACCAAAAAGAGCCCAGGTACAGACGGGTTTAGTGCAGAATTCTATCAGACCTTCATAGAAGAACTCATACCAATACTATGCAAACTATTCCACAAAATTGAAACAGATGGAGCACTACCGAATTCCTTCTATGAAGCCACAATTACTCTTATACCTAAACCACACAAAGACCCAACAAAGAAGGAGAACTTCAGACCAATTTCCCGTATGAATATCGACGCAAAAATACTCAATAAAATTCTGGCAAACCGAATCCAAGAGCACATCAAAACAAGCATCCACCATGATCAAGTAGGCTTCATCCCAGACATGCAGGGATGGTTTAATAAACGGAAAACCATCAACGTGATCCATTCTATAAACAAACTGAAAAAACAAAACCACATGATCATTTCATTAGAGGCTAAGAAAGCATTTGACAAAATTCAACACCCCTTCATGATAAAAGTCCTGGAAAGAATAGGAATTCAAGGCCCATACCTAAACATAGTAAAAGCCATATACAGCAAACCAGGTGCTAACATTAAACTAAATGGAGAGAAACTTGAAGCAATCCCACTAAAATCAGGGACTAAACAAGGCTGTCCACTCTCTCCCTACTTATTCAATATAATTCTTGAAGTTCTAGCCAGAGCAATCAGACAAGAAAAGGAAATCAAGGGGATACAGATTGGTAAAGAAGAAGTCAAAATATCACTATTTGCAGATGATATGATAGTATATTTAAGTGATCCCAAAAGTTCCACCAGAGAACTACTAAAGCTGATAAACAACTTCAGCAAAGTAGCTGGGTATAAAATTAACTCAAATAAATCAGTAGCCTTCCTCTACACAAAAGAGAAACAGGCCGAGAAAGAAATTAGGGAAACGACACCCTTCATAATAGACCCCAACAATATAAAGTACCTCGGTGTGACTTTAACCAAGCAAGTAAAAGATCTGTACAATAAGAACTTCAAGACTCTGAAGAAAGAAATTGAAGAAGACCTCAGAAGATGGAAAGATCTCCCATGCTCATGGATTGGCAGGATTAATATAGTAAAAATGGCCATTTTACCAAAAGCGATCTACAGATTCAATGCAATCCCTATCAAAATACCAATTCAATTCTTCAAATAGTTAGACAAAACAATTTGCAAATTCATCTGAAATAACAAAAAACCCAGGATAGCTAAAACTATTCTCAACAATAAAAGGACTTCAGGGGGAATCACTATCCCTGAACTCAAGCAATATTACAGAGCAATAGTGATAAAATCGGCATGGTATTGGTACAGAGACAGACAGATAGACCAATGCAATAGAATTGAAGACCCAGAAATGAACCCACACACCTATGGGCACCTGATTTTTGACAAAGGAGCCAAAACCATCCAATGGAAAAAAGATAGCATTTTCAGCAAATGGTGCTGGTTCAACTGGAGGTCAACATGTAGAAGAATGCAAATCGATCCATGCTTATCACCCTGTACAAAGCTCAAGTCCAAGTGGATCAAGAACCTCCGCATCAAACCAGATACACTCAAACTAATTGAAGAATCTCGAACACTTGGGCACTGGAAAAAATTTCCTGAACAAAACACCAATGGCTTATGCTCTCAGATCAAGAATCGACAAATGGGATCTCATAAAACTGCAAAGCTTCTGTAAGGCAAAGGACACTGTGGTTAGGACAAAACGGCAACCAACAGATTGGGAAAAGATCTTTACCAATCCTACAACAGATAGAGGCCTTATATCCAAAATATACAAAGAACTCAAGAAGTTAGACCGCAGGGAAACAAATAACCCTATTAAAAAATGGGGTTCAGAAGTAAACAAAGAATTCACAGCTGAGGAATGCCGAATGGCTGAGAAACACCTAAAGAAATGTTCAGCATCTTTAGTCATAAGGGAAATGCAAATCAAAACAACCCTGAGATTTCACCTTACACCAGTGAGAATGGCTAAGATCAAAAACTCAGGTGACAACAAATGCTGGCGAGGATGCGGAGAAAGAGGAACACTCCTCCATTGTTGGTGGGATTGCAGACTGGTAAAACCATTCTGGAAATCAGTCTGGAGGTTCCTCAGAAAATTGGACATTGAACTACCTGAGGACCCAGCTATACCTCTCTTGGGCATATACCCACAGATGCCCCAACATATAAAAAAGACACGTGCTCCACTATGTTCATTTATTTATAATAGCCAGAAGCTGGAAAGAACCCAGATGCCCTTCAACAGAGGAATGGATACAGAAAATGTGGTACATCTACACAATGGAATATTACTCAGCTATCAAAAACAATGACTTTATGAAATTTGTAGGCAAATGGTTGGAACTGGAAAATATCATTCTGAGTGAGCTAACCCAATCACAGAAAGACATACATGGTATGCACTCACTGATAAGTGGCTATTAGCCCAAATGCGTGAATTACCCTAGATGCATAGAACACATGAAAATCAAGACAGATGATCAAAATGTGAATGCTTCACTCCTTCTTTAAAAGGGGGAACAAGAAAACCCTTGGCAGGGAATAGAGAGGCAAAGATTAAAACAGAGACTGAAGGAACACCCATTCAGAGCCTGCCCCACATGTGGCCCATACATATACAGCCACCCAATTAGACAAGATGGATGATGCAAAGAAGTGCAAGCCGACAGGAGCCGGATGTAGATCTCTCCTGAGAGACACAGCCAGAATACAGCAAATACAGAGGCGAATGCCAGCAGCAAACCACTGAACTGAGAATAGGACCCCCGTTGAAAGAATCAGAGAAAGAACTGGAAGAGCTTGAAGGGGCTCGAGACCCCTTATGAACAACAATGCCAAGCAACCAGAGCTTCCAGGGACTAAGCCACTACCTAAAGACTATTCATGAACTGACCTTGGACTCTGACCTCATAGGTAGCAATGAATATCCTAGTAAGAGCACCAGTGGAAGGGGAAGCCCTGGGTCCTGCTAAGACTGAATCCCCAGTGAACTAGATTGTTGGGGGAGGGCGGCAATGGGGGGAGGATGGGGAGGGGAACACTCATAAGGGGAGGGGGAGGGATTAGGGGGATGTTTGCCCGGAAACCGGGAAAGGGAATAACATTTGAAATGTAAATAAGAAATACTCAAGTTAATTAAAAAAAAAGAAAGAAAGAAAGAAAAAAGGAAAAAAAGAAAGCTAGATTAAACTAAATATTTTATTTAAACTGTATATCAAACTGTTATTATTCTAGCATGTTATTGATGTATTAAACTATTAACGAGCTCCTCTATGCACTTTTGTCATAGTGCATCTTTGAAACTCAGTGTGATGTTTAAGTTACAGCACCTTTCAAATCAGGCTACCTACTTTTCAAAGACTCAACAGTCATATGTAGCCAGTGACCAAAAACATTGAAAATCTGAGCTTTGTAATTCCTCCAACTGAGAGATTTTTCAGAGTTTAAACACCAGAAGCCTGTGAAGTTCTATACACTACTGCAGTACATAAAATGTAATGGCAAGGCAGTTTTAATCACAGAAGAGCCTGCAACTCTTTCTGACCAGCCAGTCAGTCTTTACCAGCCCTTCTGACTCCCACAACGCCCACTAAGACATCTCAACCAAACCTCTGGGCCTCTAGGAACAAAGTTTTAAAGTTATTTTAAGCTTTATGTGACTGGTCATAGACAGATGATTGATTGATACTTAGATGGCAGGATTGGTGAGAGATTGGTAAAAGGATATGAGGTGGGAAGATGGCTGGTGAGATGTGTGGGTGGTGTGGATAGATAGATAATGGATAGATGATAGATGATATATAGATACATAGACAGATGGTAGATAGATTGATGATATATATATATACATATGTACAGAAATATAAATAGATGATAGACAAACATAAGTAGGTAGATTATATATATATATATATAGAGAGAGAGAGAGAGAGAGGACAATTGTTAGATGATAGATAGATAATACATACATACAATGTACAGAGAGATGATAGATGGATGATAGATTGACAGACAGATAAATAAATAAATTAACTGTTATTTGACTTTCCCTACGTTGATGCAAACAATTACCTACTTACCCAAGTTAGGGCACTTATCACAGACCAAAGAAATGATCCCATTCAAGCCTATCTTAATGAACCAGTGCGTTACTTGGTTTCCTTACAAGGGCATGGAGGAGAAGTTGCTTACCAGAACGCAGGCGACTCAAAAGCAGCCACATTATTTAAAAGACCAAGCCAGCATAGATGATGATTCACAAAAATTGAGTTTCTGGAGCTTCAATGTGGCTAGACTAGGCAGAGAGACTTTATCCCTAACCCTGCCCCCTGGCAGCTGTTGTTGCTGATGTGAGCTTGGGAAGAGACGATGTGACCTGTAATTTCCAGGAGCTTCTTAAGACCTGTGAGTTCTGTTGAGTCCTAAGCCTTGTTAACTTTCATGCTTTTCCTGTGTCTTTTCATGGGTATGTATGAAGACAGGTGCTTGCATGTGTATGTATTTGACATATTTGTGGGTGGGCATGTGAATGGTGAGAGTACATAGTCATATGCATATGTATATGGAAGTCAGGAATCCATAGCTTTCTCTCTCTCTCTCTCTCTCTCTCTCTCTCTCTCTCTCTCTCTCTCTCTCTCTCTCTCATTTTGAGACGTCTCATCAGTTAACTTCAGAACCTCTCCCATCTGTGTCCTTCCTCCTCAGCATAAAGACTGAAGTTGCATACTACCATGCCCACCTTTGGATATGGATACTTGGGGTCTACAGTCAGATCCTCGTTTACGCACCAAATACTTTACCAGCTGAGCTAAATAAACCCCAGCCTCATACTTACTGGGTCTTAGTGAACTTTCCTCCAGGAAGGAATGGGTCTTTGGTGGGAGGGGGTTCTCATTAATTTATTTATTTATTCACCTTACATCAGTATACATAATAAATATATTTATTTATTTATTTATTTATTTATTTATTTATTTATTTATTTATTTATTTATGTGATGAGAAGACAGTCCTGTGTCTAAGAGTACTCCGTATACCAATAGGAAGATGCCGTAGACATGAGTTTAGTTCCCAGCACCCATGTGGGATGACTCACAGCTGCCTGTAACTCCAGCCCCAGAGAAGGCAACATTTCTACCAACACCTGCACCTGTGTGCACATACCACAGACCTAAAATAGAAAATCGCCAAGAGTAAAACTCTACCTATGTCGTAGGCACAAGAGAATGAGCTTTACTCACAGTTAGAGTCCAAGTAGCTGTGAGAGCCTGAAGAACTTATTCCTTAGATGGATAGAGTACTATCACTTGAGACGTTCATGACTAAAAGAGGAATAGTATCATATGCACATAGGGAAGGGTCTCCAGAAGAGAGAGGCACACTAGAGGGCCATGAGTCAGTCCCTCTCCATTGGACCAAATGCTCAGGAACTGTAGTGACCTATCACTCAAAACCCAAAATTTGCTGAGACTCCATTTAAAATGTATATTTTTATTTTATAGTTATATATATATATATATATATATATATATATATATATTGGATCTATATCCAATTAGCTTATTTTTCTTACCTTACATACAAGCATATCAGTGCCCTTGGCTTTGTGTGTACCCACATAGCTTTGTCTTGCTTGCCTAAACTAAAGCCTAAACTCACTTGCTTCCCATTCCACAGTCTCTAGAGATTTTTTAGCCAACATGACACAAGTCCAAGTGTGCATTGTTCTACAGCTTCTTAGGCATTCCGTCCTTCCTGCCCAAGTTTTGAGAATCTCCATGATAGTATACACACTGTTTTGTTTTCTAGAGTTCGTGGTCAAGAGTTTGAAGTCTAGAGTTTCTAGCACAGTAGAGGACTGTGGCCCAGGGATAACTAGACTTTCTAGGCTGGTGGAAAGCTTCCCTACAGTGATACAGAACAGAAGGCTTCTGTGAAATGTTCCTCTGGGAGGCCTGGAATGTGGATTCAGATTTGGATATGACAAGGCCTAGAACTCAATCCGACATTGTCTCGGGCAATTTGGATTTGTGTCCCAGTTTTGTTTTCCCGAGAATCCCTCTGTCTTGATTATTTTCCTTTCTTGTCAAGATTCCCAGAAACAATTAACATTCTAAGAAGCCTGGGAAATCCAACCAAACATAAACAGTGCTGGGGGCAGTCAGCCCTTCACAGACTCCTGGACCAGGGGAAGTAAATTCTGGCAGCTTCTTTTTTTTCTGTTCTGCTTAGCTGTCAGGTGATAATATTCATTCCCTGATTCACAAAGGACCCACCGCTTATTAACTGAATAGCAGCTTTTTACAACACATTAAGCAAACGCATGTATTGACCTTTTGTAGTTTCTCTCCGTGGTATCGTATTTTCTTTTGGTTTACATTAGCACATCCTATTTAAAATGGAAAGCTGGCTTCAAGCTTCGCTGGAGTCCAGACTTGGAATAATAAGAAACTGTGTGCTCAGGTACTAAGGCTATGAATGCAGCTCAGACCCCAGACTCTAGACTGAAGAGGGGGGCCACCAGTCAGGCCAGTAAGCCCAGTATCTGGAGCTTTCTTTTGCTCCTTCTCCTACACACAACATTCTAAGCACCTCTCTGCTCCAGCGGGGGCGAAAAGTCTCCTTGTGTTGCTTTTATTGCCATGCAGTATATAACCGAGAGGCACTCTGGAAAGAATTCCAGATTTGCTAATCACATACAGAATGAGATTAGACCCAGACTCAACAAATTAATATCATTACTCATAATAAAAGGTAGCATCTGTTGCATGAGCATGAATCAGGTTCCGTGCTGCATGCTTTATTTAAGTAATGAGATTTGGGGGGAAAGTGCTGCTTATTGGCTTTTCTGAGTGTGTATGTTGTGGGTGGGGAAAAGGTTTATTTTCTGTTAATAACTTATTATACTAATAGGATTCTGCCTTACCCATGGGTGTTGAAGGATCACCCCAAGGTCTCACTCTGATCTCTTCACTACTTCCAGAACAGTAATGCCTCATGCTACTTCTGAAAGTCCAACCCGTGTTCATTTTAAATTTGTAAGCTTAACTATATAAGTACCACAGCTGTGTACTGCCCGTGCTTTGGATGGCTAATGCAGAACAAGTCTGAATTTAAAGCTTGCCTCAGCTCCCCAAGTTCCAAGCCAACCTAGGTGAGTATGACAAGACAATCTAAAATAATAATAATAATAATAATAATAATAATAATAATAATAATACTGTGTAAACTCACTTTCAAACAATTTTTTTCTATAATCTGGACCTGAAATTCCAATAGTCATGGCTAGGGTCCTTGGTGTCCCCTCAGTCCCTTGCTCTCCTCTCTTCTCTGTGCCCTGCTATATGAACTGGAAGAGAGAAGGAAGGATGCATGTAGGACTCCCTCTTGTTTTGTTCCCACAGTGTGGTGGCGACCTTCTATATCCTTGGGCATTGTCTCCATGTGGTGGGTATGAAACGCTAGCTCTTAGCGTGCTCTTATGCTCTTTCAGTGGACCTGCGGGATCTTCTACACAACTCCACCATAGACATCACCATGCTCTCTCTGGCCCTTCTCTACCACCACCTGACCAGGGCCAGCACACTGGGGAGGATCACAGGTAGGAAGGCTCAAGAGGCTGGGAAAAGCTGAGCTTCCTCATGCCCTCCTCCAGCCCCTTGCTCCCAGCTTAGCAGCATCAGGAACTATTCAGCCACAGATGCCTGCGGCTGACTCCTAACAGCCCAGCTCGCGATTGAGGCAGTTCTAAATTTGGCAGCCGTTCTCTCAGTGTCTCCCATTAGGGAATGCGTACAGAAAGAAAAGGCTAATAATGGAAAGGCCTAGAAGCAGTTGACAGCGAGTAGCCGTGAAAGCGACTCAACCTAAGTTTCAAACATCATTCTCTCCTTAAAAGATGTAACTTCCTGGGGAAATGGCTGTGTCTAGGACTGAGAAAGAGAAAGCACAAAAGGATTCTGAAAAACGTCACAGTGACAGAAGTCAAAGAAGTAAAAAAATAGTCCCTAAAAGATTGGGTCATGCCAAAGGAACAGCTAAGCTGAAGACCTCTTAACAGAGTTAAAAATAATAATGTAAAATAAAATAAATAGCACAGTATATAATTATACTCCAGAACATGCTATTAAGATGAGTTGCTGCTATGGAATTTGAGCCATAAGTAGAAGAGATAAAGAAATCAAAAGATAAACTATATACTAATATATAACTAACCCATCAAAGAGATGGAAGGATACCAAACATGCATGGGTTGGGTTTGGGGGCTCCTATTTTTATAAAAAGCACTTAACTTGGAGACTGAACAGCACCCCCATTAGCATGTGACCATAAGTGAACACACCAACACACAGCACACACACACACACACACACACACACACACACACACACTACGCATATGTACATACACACACAGATAAAAAGAAAGCATGTCGGAGATATAAGATGAGCTTTCTGTGCTCATGGGCGGAATCCATCATGTAAAAATGGCTATTTTGCTAAAACATGATCTACAGAATTAATACAATTTCCATCAAAATTCCTATGATATCTTTCACAAAAATAGGAATAATCCTAAAATTTATACAGAACTACAAGACTCAAAAGGCCAAAGTAACCGTAAGCAGTGAGAGCAATGGTACGGGTGTTACAGTGCCTGATCTTGAACTATTATGACAGAGCTACAATAGCATAAACAGTAGGAGTTCTGGCACAAAGAGAAAAGAAGAAGAGAAGAGAAGGGAAGGGAAGGGAAAGGAATAAAAGGAGACAAATATAATAGGAAACAGAACCAACCAATAAACTCTCACAGCGATCGCCACCTGGTTTTGACATAGATGTCAAAATATTAAAAAAAAAAAACTCCCCAAAAGATGCTGGAAAGACTGGATCTCAGCATATAGAAAATGAAACAAGATCCATGGATCCATGTCTCTCACTCTATTCATTCACATCACTTCAAAATGGAGCAAAGGTCATGAAAATAAGACCTGAAAATAAGGACCAAAATTTAAACCCATACAATCATCTATCTCAACCCAGTCAGATAGATCACCTAGACCTTGGTCTATTAAGTCAACACTCTACAGAGATAGCTGTCCACTAGGGCTCATTGTTTCCCTATTCACAATAGCTTTAAAAAACCAGCCTGATAGCCATCAATAAATGAATGAATAGTGAAAATCGGGTACATATACAATGCAATATTAAGCAGCCATAAACAAAAATTTCATGTTTTGTCTCATATGTAGACTCTATAGACTGTGTGTGGGTGTGCATGTGAACGTGTGTGTGTGTGTGTGTGTGTGTGTGTGTGTGAGAGAGAGAGAGAGAGAGAGAGAGAGAGAATATCTGTGTGTGTGTGAGAGAGAGAGAATGTCTGTGTGTGTGTGAGAGAGAGAGAGAGAGAGAAAGAGAAAGAGAAAGAGAATGTCTGTGTGTGCGTCTGTGTGTGTGTGTCTGTGTGTGTGTGAGAGAGAGAGAAAGAGAATGTCTGTGTGTGTGTGTTTGTGTGTGTGTGAGAGAGAGAGAAAATGTCTCTGTGTGTGTCTGTGTGTGTGTCTGTGTGTGTGTGTCTGTGTGTGTTTGTCTGTGTGTGTGGTGTGTGTGCCATGAAAGAAGAACCTGGACCACGTTGTTGTAAAAATATGAGAATGGATGAGAGATCTTGAAGGGATGGGAGAAAAGACACAAAAGCAGAACGAGGAGACTACTTGCAGGACACAGGGGACCAGCAAGAAAAGGACACTGGAAATTACAAGGGCGATAAGAAAAGGGAATGGAACAGAACAAAATAATAATGATGTATAAAAGTGTCACGTTGAAAGCCATTGCAAGCTATCTTTAAATTTTAAAAATAAAAACGCAAAAAAAGATATTTCTTCATACTTGATAAAAAATGATTGTAATCCCAAAGACATTTCCAAGTCAGTCTAGAGCAAAGGACACAAAAAGGAAATTCAAAGTGAGAAGTAGCTAATTTGATACTGGAAAGAAAGGTCTCCAAATATCAAGGCATTGTGACAGCCACTACCACAAAGTTCATTTTGCAAGTAGGCAGCAATGCTTCTCAAACCTTGTCTGGAATAGGAGACCAGATGCCTATGTGAACTTCATTTTATCTAGGCAGGGTTAAAATTTCTAGGACTTCAGTTCCACTTGAACACAATTAAAAAGGTGACCACTAACTGAAGCACGGTAATTAAAGAAAAAGATCTGTCCATTTCACTAGTATAACTTGAAGTAACAGTACAAACTAGTTCTTGAGATGTAATTTTGCCCAAGGTAAGTGGTCTAGAAGCCTACAATAGATGGACTATTCCTGCTGTGTGATAATTTTAAAGAAACAATTTGTACCTCCATTGTCACCTCTACACTTCAAGAGAGACTGGGTTGTTATTGTTTGTTTGTTTGTTTTTCATTATTTTATTTATTTAAATTCCAAATGTTACCTCTCTTACTGGCCCCCCCTCCCCAAGTTCTTCACCCCATACCTTCTCCCCTTAGCTTTTAAGAGGGTGCTCCCCTCACTCACCCACTGAACCACCCACCAATTCACCCACTCACCCATTCCCACCTAACCCCACTTGCATTCCCCTTCCCTGGAGTATCAAGTTTCTACAGGATTAAATGCATCCTTTCCTATGAGGCCAGACAAGTTAGTCCTCTGCTACATATGGGGGTGGGGAAGCAGGTAAAATGGACCAGCCCATGTATGCTCTTTGGTTGGTGGTTTAGTCTCTGGGAGCTCTGGTGGATCCAGATTAGCTGATGCTATTGTTCTTCCATGGGGTCTCCGACCTCAGTCCAATGGTTGGCTGTCAGTATCTGCATCTGTCTCAGTCAGCTGCTAGTGAAGCCTCTCAGAGGACAGCAGTCCTAGGCTCCTGTGTGCAAGCACCACATGGCATCTGTAATAGTGTCAGGGTTTGGTGCCTGCACATGGCATCCCAAGTTGAGTTGGTCACTGGATGGCCTTTCCTTCAGTCTCTGCTCCAGATTCTACTTCACACCAATCAAGTTAAGATCAAAAACTCAGGTGACAGGATATGCTGATGAGGATGTGAAGAAAGAGGAATATTCCTCCATTGCTGGTGGGATTGCAACTAGTACAACCACTCTGGAAATCAATCCAGCAGTTCCTCAAAAAATTGGAAATAGTTCTACTTGAAGACCCAGCTATAACACTCCTGGGCATATACCAAAAAATGCTCCAACTTATCACAAGGACATGTGCTCCACTGTGTTCATAGCAGCCTTATTTGTAAGAGTCAGAAGCTGGAAACAACCCAGATGTCCCTCAACTAAAGAATGGATACAAAAATCGTGGTTCATTTACACAATCGTATACTATTCAGTTATTTAAAAATAAAGACATCATAAATTTTGCAGGAAATGGATGGAATTAGAAAATACCATCCTGATTGAGTGTCTTAGTTAGAGTCTTACTCCTGTAAACAGACACTATGACCAAGGCAAGTTTTATAAAGGACAACATTTAATTGGAACTAGCTTACAGATTTAGAGGTTCAGTCTATTATCATCAAGGTGGAAACATAAAGCTTCCAGGCAGGCATGGTTCAGGAGCTGAGAGTTCTACATCTTCATCTGAAGGCTGCTAGCAGAATACTAACTTCCAGACAGCTCGGATGAGGGTCATAAAGCCCACACCCACAATGACATGCCTATTCCAACCCGGCCATACCCACTAATAGGGCCACACCCTGGGCCAAGCATATACAAAACATCACAGTGAGGGAACCCAGATCTAGAAAGTACATATATACTATGTACTCACTGATAAGTGGATAATAGCCAAAAAATTCAGAATACCCATAATACAACTCACAGACTATATAAAGCTTAACAAGAAGGAAGGCCCAAGTGTGGATACTTCAATTCCAATTAGAAGGGGGAACAAAATAATCATGAGAGACTGAGGGAGGGAGGGACCTGGTTTGGAAAGGAGAGGGGGAGAGAAAAGGGTGGCAGGATCAGGAATGGGAGGAGAGAGGAGAGAATCCCAGAGGACCAAAAGAATGAATAGTAATATACAGCAGTGAGAGTGGGGGAGGGACCTCTAGAAATTTCCAGACACTGGGGATATGAGAGACTCCCAGGACCCAATGGGGATGACATTAATCAACAATTAATAACCTAAAGAGACAACCTCAAATAGATATATATGCCCCATTTAATGCATGGAGCCACCCACCCATCTTCAAAATTCTTGACCCAAAATTGTTCCTGTCTAAAGGAAATGCAAGGACAATAACAGAGCAGAGACACTGGTTTTTAAAACTAGCTCTCAACCAGAACATATGTTACAGCCCTGAAGGATTTGCAGTCATTGTAGGCTGCAACTGTGAGAAGGAACTCAGTTCACCAACTCAGTGAGCACATGGGGAGGACACTAACACATGAACATAACTTGCAGAGGTTCAAACATTAATAACAAAACTTCAAATTCCGAGCTACAACAATAAACTAAATACAAGCATCTAATTTAATTCCTTTCCTGAGAGCCAATCAAAGCTGCAGCGAAGTGATTTATTAAGTAATTTATTCTGCAAAACTTTTTAATTTACAAAGTCAATACATAGTTTCTTTGTCATATTTATCCGGTCTCCCCTAACATTAACATCTTACATCCTACATCTTCATGGCCATGGCACATTTGTCCAAGCTAATCAACACTGGCACATTATGGCTAATGTTAGCCCACATTAGGATTTCACTGGCATTTTTACTTTTCATGAATACCACATGGCATTCAATTGCCGTGGCTACTTGGAATCCTTGTATTGCTATGATATAATAGCCGAGGCTAAGTAAATTACAAAGTACAGAAATACGTTTCTCACAGTTGTAAGAAATATCTTTGATGGGTTCAATTATCTAGTGCCAATTCTCCAAGTCCAAAGTGCTCATGAAGCCTCTGTTGTAAGAGCCACTGTGTATTTCACAAGGGAGGAGCCCACACTGACCAATCCCCTTGTAAAGACTCCTTCTTTAATAATATTACTCCAACAGCTGAATCTTACAAGATAATGCAATCAAACCATCAAGGTTTTCTCAGCTCTGAGATACTTTTTCAATGTAAATAGGTTTCTCGAACATATGTAAACCATAAAACCTGTGGAAACAAGAAATAGAATTAACAGAAAATTGAACTGGTCATTGGTGGTACACACTTATGTCTTTGCACTTAGGAGGCTAAGAGAGAGATCACAAGTTCAAGGCTAACCTAAGCTATATAGTCTCAAGCTAGTCTGGTGTATATGAATAGACTCTCCCACACACACACACCAGAGGAACTGAAATCTGAATCCTAATCAAATAGAAAATCAACCAACTATTCCTCTTATAGCACTCAAAGACCGTTCCTGAAGGTTATGGGCGAAGAAGCCCAGAAGTAATTGGGAGAAAGGCTTGAGATCCTTCCTTATCCCAGATAAGTTTATAAAGCTTAAAATGCAAATATGGCTCCATTGACTTGAGAACACCAAAGTAGGCAAGGCATTCTCCACCCTTTTGGAAGAAGTTCCATTAATGTTTGCATTGTGCGGAGGAATACTTAGCAAAGAGCGCTCTCATGTCAACATACATTAAATGCTATGAGCTATGCTGTTTCGCTGCAACCAGGTGACCAAGGACATACAGATGAGAGCGTGGGTCCAGAGCTCACGATAATGCTTCTGAGGCCCTGGGTGCAAGTCTCTGCACTGAAGAACTCATGATCAACCTGGCCTTCTGTGTTTAGTCATTGCTTTAAAAAACAGAATTTAATTTGTTCATGTGGGTAATAGATCTGATGTAAACGCAAATCATCACCTACATCAATTATCATACGGTCTTCAGAGAAATTTATCTGAAATCTTATCTCATCTACCTACTACCTACCTACTTATCTCATTCTTTCTTGCTCCAGCTAACTCTGTAACAGGCATGCATGCACAAATAGTGTACATCCCTTTAGATGTCTTGCCCATCTTTATTCTAATGAATGTACTCTCATTATTCCATATGTATTGATCTTTTAGTCCTATGTCATGAATCTGGCAATAATTTTTCACATGTCTTGTTTTCCCTATGATATTTAACAAAAATCTAAGTTCACATATCCATGTTTAACCAAACCAGGTTGGAATGCCTCAATTTGTTCTCATGAAAGATGATTAGAAACATAGTATTCAGGTCTATTGAAAGGTAGTGCTAAATGCTGTGGGGCAGTGTGGGCATAGTTCATTAAACTGTGCAAGCAATGATAATTTTGTTATACTTTTTGTTTGCAGATTTATTATTTAAAAATAATAAATATATTTTAAAGTAGATTACTAGAGTTAATGGATCAACCAATAAGGGCCTAGGATATGGTGCCCGAGAATTAGCATTTTCATAATTCCTCCCCAAGTATTACTTATACAGCCTGGTTTGAAATACTATCACATTAGACAGCCAATAAATACCAGTTGTATGTTTATATGATGGACTTATGGGCACTTGAACCTGTTTCTTGATTAGATACAATGTTGAATCATAAAGCCAATGGGTTTAGAAGACTAAATAAAGGCCGAAGTGGGGGCTGGGGGGAGTGATCCTTCTCCTCGAAATGTTAACTATTTATAATGCCCTATTTTAATAGCCCTTTATAAAGAAAAACCTTTCTCTATACATCATCTAGTTCATAAAGAGTTTATGAAGAATCCTGGAAGAAGTATAAAGCCCTATAAAATAAAAATTGCAACATAAATTATCAACAACATGACCACAGGTGGCTGACATGCTCCCTATGATTTGGGCCAAGTTCCTCAACCTTCAAACATCCAAGGGAAATGTTCTCAATAGGAGCAAAGCCATTCTAAAGCTCTCTCATCACTCAAATAGCTATCATGAGTGCCACATGAGCGGTGGTTTGTGGAATGGAATGATAATAAGCAGAGCTTGGCTGAATTGAGTGATTCAAGGTTTTCTGAATAGCTTGATAGAGATTGACTACCATATCAAACCTAGCATCTATTTTAGGTGATTGAAAACCCTGAAATGGTGCTGAGACCGTATTATTCTCCATCAAGCGTGTAGTCAGACAGGATTCCATATGCTTAACCTTCTGCTAGGCTTAACCACGTCTAACTGCTAGGGAGACCCATTTGTCTGTGCATGTGTGCTGCAAGAAATCGCCTCAAACTGTACCTGCGGGTCCTGACAGCTCTGAGCTCCAAATGGAAATTTTGAAAGGTAACAAGGGAAAACATTCCAAATCTCTGGGAAGGTTTACCACTGAGAACAAGGCTGGAGGCAACATAGAATACACCATTCAGAAATTCACAATGACAAAACTCTACGGAGCATGCATATTGGCACAATTGCTCAGGATGCAGGATGAGATCAGTGTAGGAACCAAATGCATGATGAGACCGATGCGGGAACCAAAGATATACTACAGACACCTGAGCATCAGGTGCATATGGCCAGGCAGAAAAGGATAAACTTGAATAGAAAAACTACAAAATGTTAGTAGTTGGAAACCAGAATCTGAGGGAAGGGAAATCTTCCATTCAAGAACTATATTCAGTTTTGCATCATAAAAAAAATTCTGGGTGTCTGTTGCACAGCCAAGCATATAATGCTAACACTAGTATAGTGTATACACCAAAATCACTACGATGGTAAGTGTGTAGATAGAGAACAACAATAAAAGTAATCCTTTATCAATTCACTTTGGGTTAAAGGACTGGATTATGTATCATTCTGTGGACTTTCTCCATAACAATATTCCAAAGGTAAGGCTTAAATTCACAATACTACTCCAAAAAATATATAATATCACTGTTACCAACAATGTGCACACAAAAAAAATCTATGTTCACCTTCATTTACAGATATACTGAGCATCCACAAAAAAGGAGCATTCACATAGTGGTATCATGTATGGAATGCTTGGTGGGTAACTTTCCTACCTAGGAAGTATTTATTTATATGTTGATAATATTTTAAGTCTTTGTTAACTATGGGTGTGGCTGAAATTGTTGAGCGAGCAGTTTAAGCTGATCTTTACAAAAGACCACTCTAATTAAGCACCACATTCCCACTTGAAAGTGACGTCCGAGTTGGAAAATATGCATGGCTCGTTGATATATTCATACAAAAAAACCCCAAAATATGTGGAAGCTAAGGATACAGGAGAGGTCTGAGTGACCTTTGCTTTTATATTAGATATGCCTCAGCATCTGCAAAATTCAGATACTTTGACCTAGGAGCCTTAACTTGCCAATAAATTTCATAGGAATAAATAATGAAGAAAAAATCACTTGGGTCTTCAAAGAAATGATCCTATTCTACTGGGAGGGACTGAGACTCAGAGCAGTTGAGAACTACAATCACATCCTACAGCCTGAGGCAGGGGACTCCAACCTGAAAGCTCGAGCTACCTGACTTCAAAGCCTGCCCTTCCACCTCGCAGCCCTGCACATGGAGACATCAACATGGAACCGTGTATAGTGAATTAGAAACAGCAAACTTAACGCACTGTTTAATATTCTCTAATTATATTATATTATATATATATATGCACCTATGCATTGATAATGGGAAATAAATGTTAAATAGCAGAGGCATTGTAGAAATTGTAGTAATAACAACCATACAGAGACATCTTTATCATCTTTGACGAACGTAGCAGAGTCATTTCCAAACAATTTGACCGCATTAATTCCCTGTTGCTTTAAAGCCAATGATCGCAAAATATTTTCAAACAGGCACTCTTTCCAGTTAAAAATAAATAAAAATAAGCACCATATAGTGGTGGTAAACACCCTTAATCCCACTACTCAAGAGGCAGAAGCAAAAGGATCTCTGATGTCGAGGCTACCCTGGTCTACAGAGTGGGTTCCAGAGAGCCAGTGCTACACAGAGAAACCCTGTCTTGAAAAACAAAATGGATGGATAGGGAGATAGATAGATAGATAGATAGATAGATAGATAGATAGATAGATAGATAGATAGATAGATAGATAGACAGACAGACAGACATGCATACATACCTATATATACTACAACACATATATTCTCTGACAAATGACAGCAAAATGCACCATCCTGTAACAGCTGCTATAAGTGGGCTATTATCACTCAAAATCTTGTTGCTGGAGTTCAGGTGGGAGAATCATCTCATTTAGCATGGTCTCTGAAAGGCTTTTCTCTACTGGCTCAGCCATATGAGATTCACTCACATGCCTACTCCCTCATGGAAGACAGTGGATCCAGTAGGCTTCACTGGCTTCTCCATCTGCCCATAAGAACACAGGGCCTCTGAACAAGGTACACGCACTTAGATGATCATATTCTTTGCTAACACAGGAATCCAAAGATAACTATTCTCTAAAATATGAAGTGGAGGCTTGTAGTCTTTTAAGGCTAGTGTAGTACACTAGTTCAGTACTTGCCTTACATGCACAAGTCCTTGAGCTTTGATAGCCAAGATAGATAGATAGATAGATAGATAGATAGATAGATAGATAGATAGATAGATAGATAGATAATAGATAGATGATTGATAGATAGATAGATAATAGATAGATAGATAGATAGATAGATAGATAGATAGATAGATAGATAGACAGACACACAGACAGATGATATAAAGATATCCCTGAGAAAGTTTCCAGTCTCATGACTACACTCAGCTACCACATAGTGTCACTGTCGATAAATTCCATGATCAAAGTAGTCAGAATACCAGGACAGATTCAAAGGGAGGGGACAAAGAGCCTCACAATTCAAAAAGGAATTTAATTTTTTTCTATAGCTGACTTAATCTATCATATTAGATTATACGTATACATTTGTCTAGCTGAAATGGTATAGCATAAATATTACAAAATATACAAAATAGAAGTTACCTAAGAAAGAAACAAAGAAATGCATATTCTAATATTGGCTCCCCATAGCCTTTGGTTCAGACAAACATAATGACTACTTAAAGTATGAAATGTAATCATACGAGAAGGGCTGGAGAGATGGCTCGCTGGTTAAGAGCACTGGCTGTTCTTCCAGAAGTCCTGAGTTCAATTCCCAGCAACCACATGGTGGCTCACAACCATCTGTAATGGGACAGAGGCCGCCTTCTAGTGTGTCTAAAATCACCTACAGTCTACACATATACATAAAGTAAAATCTGAGAAAGAGGGGAGGAGAGGCCACTAGAACATGTAGATGTGACATACCACACCACATATGGTAGCTTTTACGGGAGAATTTTATGAAGGAGCCATTGTTCTCCTGAATCCAAAATCTGTGGAACCAGACAAGACAATATTAATATTTCTTTTTCCTTGTCATTGTTCCATGCTACGTTTTCAGTTAACATTTGAACTGATGGAAACATTTGATGAGATCATTTCTTATGGCTAATGTGTAGGACAGGTAAAGGGTTCTCTTCACAGTTTCTTGGTCAAAAAGTCAAGGATTAAAGTTATGCAATAAATCATCTCAAGTACACCAACTTTTCCATAAGTAATATTGAGTCTCATTTAAGAATACTTAAAGTACAACTGACCTTCACAGCCAGGAAAGCAACTGGAAGAAACAAAAGATGCAAAATCCTGATAGGATCCTCCAAATAGTCCACAATACATTCTTTGTGCTACGATAGATAGATAGATAGATAGATAGATAGATAGATAGATAGATAGATAGATAGATAGATAGATAGATAGATAGAGATATGGTGACTCCTTCAAGAATTGTGAAGGGGGCAAGGAATCAAGCCCCTATGTTTGTAGTTGTGAATACAGGTCATTATTAACCATTTTCACTTTATACATCTACTGAGAAAACCTTGGATGAGCTGTAATCTGCTGCAGCAGCACCATCTGCAGATACTTGGGAATGATTAGAGGATTCGAGATGAAGAAAGCAGAACCAGTGACAGGATTTATAGTTAGGCGAGACGGAAGCAATTTTCCAGGAGAGTCTGTCAGAATAGTAAACAAAGCATCCATCCAAAATGATTTAGGTGAAACGCTACCTCGGGTCAGGTGGGAAATGTATATTTCAGGATAACATCTGTTTCTCTGATCACTTCTCTGATAATTACCAAAAAAGACAGAATTGCCTTTTGAAGAAACTGATTAGAATTTAAGAGATTGTATACCCCAACTACCTCATTCTTTTGCTAAAGAAACTGGGATTAAACAAGTGAATTGACTTGCCCATAGATATGCGGCCTAATGTTACAGAGATCAGATTTATATAGATTCCCATCAGTTGTCTCTATTAAGGCTCAAATGCCCAAAGTCACCTTGTGTATATTACTTTCAAGTACTGATTAACGGTCTAGACTTTAGAAGACTCCTCAAACCTGAGCTGAGTGTCAGCTTACTATTTCTCAGGCACATGGAATGTGTCTTCTAAGTGGGCCTTTCTCGATTGCTTTCAGAATAAACATGTCTCAAACTTTACAAATATAGGGGCCAATAGAATCCAAAGATTCATGTAGTGAAATAATGTGTTTCCTGCTCCTGATAAATATTGTCTCATTCTCATTTATGATTACAGATTTCATTAGTATAGGAATACTACACAAGACACCAAAATACGCACAAAAAAAATCTTGAAACTATAAAGATCATTTTAGCTCATTAATTTTATTTCAATTATTTTTTAGAATATATACAAACAGGTAGCAACTAATGACTTCTGAAAAAGAGAGAATTAGTCTTTCCCAAGAATGAGCCCCTTGTTGTCCAATAACAAGTGATTATGAGAATAAAAGCAATACTAAAAGGACCCAGTGGGGGTACATTTATATATCTACACATAACAATTGGAGTCAAAGAAAAATAGGCCTTGGATTTAAGAGGGAGAAGTTAGAAGGGGGTGGCATGTGAAAGTCTGGTAGAAGGGAAGGAAAGGGGGGATAAATGGTGTATTTTAATTGAAACTTTAGAACTTAGAAAATAAATTACCCACCATCCTCATAGAAAGCAAAGGTAAATAGGGACTGAGGAGATGGTTCAGTGACTGAGAGACACTTGTTGCTCTTGCCAAGGACCTGAGTTCAGTTCCTGTCACACACCTAGCAGTTCAAAATTGCCTGTAACTCTAATTCCAGAGAATCCAATGTGCTCTTCTGGCCTCTAGGCACTGCACACATGTGGTACATTTAATTTACATGCAGAAAAACATGAGGTTACTGAAAAATGTATTCACTATGTTATCCTATAGGTAAGTATGGGGGCGGGCATTTTCTATGATTAATGTGACTGGGGCTCTAACCCATGGGGGTGAGGGTGGTACCACTCCTAGCCAGTGGTCCTGGGTTGTATAAGAAAGGAGGCTGGCACTCAAAGTAATAGAAGAAAAAGTGGGGAAGCAACTCAAACACATGGGCACTGGAGAAAATTTCCTGAACAAAACACCAATGGCTTATGCTCTAAGATCAAGAATCGACAAATGGGATCTCATAAAACTGCAAAGCTTCTGTAAAGCAAAGGACACTGTGGTTAGGACAAAACGGCAACCAACAGATTGGGAAAAGATCTTTACCAATCCTACAACAGATAGAGGCCTTATATCCAAAATATACAAAGAACTCAAGAAGTTAGACCGCAGGGAAACAAATAACCCTATTAAAAAATGGGGTTCAGAAGTAAACAAAGAATTCACAGCTGAGGAATGCTGAATGGCTGAGAAACACTTAAGAAATGTTCAACATCTTTAGTCATAAGGGAAATGAAAATCAAAACAACCCTGAGATTTCACCTCACACCAGTGAGAATGGCTAAGATCAAAAACTCAGGTGACAGCAGATGCTGGCGAGGATGTGGAAAAAGAAGAACACTCCTCCATTGTTGGTGGGATTGCAGACTGGTACAACCATTCTAGAAATCAGTCTGGAGGTTCCTCAGAAAATTGGACACTGAACTACCTGAGACCCAGATATACCTCTCTTGGGCATATACCCAAAAGATGCCCCAACATATAAAAAAGACACATGCTCCACTATGTTCATAGCAGCCTTATTTATAATAGCCAGAAGCTGGGAAGAACCCAGATGCCCTTCAACAGAGGAATGGATACAGAAAATGTGGTACATCTACACAATGGAATATTACTCAGCTATCAAAAACAATGACTTTATGAAATTCATAGGCAAATGGATGGATCTGGAAAATATCATCCTGAGTGAGGTAACCCAATCACAGAAAAACACACATGGTATGTACTCATTGATAAGTGGCTATTAGCCCAAATGCTTGAATTGCCCTAGATGCACAGAACACATGAAACTCAAGACGGATGATCCTTCTTTAAAAGGGGAACAAGAATACCCTTGGCAGGGAATAGGGAGGCAAAGATTAAAACAGAGACTGAAGGAACACCCATTCAGAGCCTGCCCCACATGTGGCCCATACATATACAGCCACCCAATTAGACAAGATGGATGAAGCAAAGAAGTGCAGACCAACAGGAACCGGATGTAGATCTCCCCTGAGAGACACAGCAAGAATACAGCAAATACAGAGGCGAATGCCAGCAGCAAACCACTGAATTGAAAATAGGACCCCCGTTGAAGGAATCAGAGAAAGAACTGGAAGAGCTTGAAGGGGCTCGAGACCCCATATGAACAACAATGCCAAGCAGCCAGAGCTTCCAGGGACTAAGCCACTACCTAAAGACTATACATGGACTGACCCTGGAGTCTGACCTCATAGGTAGCAATGAATATCCTAGTAAGAGCACCAGTGGAAGGGGAAGCCCTGGGTCCTGCCAAGACTGAACCCCCAGTGAACTAGACTGTTGGGGGGAGGGCAGCAATGGGGGGAGGATGGGGAGGGGAACACCCATGTAGAAAGGGAGAGGGAGGGGTTAGGGGGATGTTTGCCCGGAAACTGGGAAAGGGAATAACATTCGAAATGTAAATAAGAAATACTTAAGTTAATTTTAAAAAAAAAGAAAAAAGAAAGGAGGCTGAGAGCAAGCCAGTAAGCAGCACTCCTCTGTGGCTTGTGCTTCAGTTCCTACATCCAGGTTCCTGCCCTGACTCCCCTCCGTGATGGACTATGATGTGAAACTGTAAGCCAAATAAACCCTTTTCTTCACAGATGCTTTTGGTCATGCATTTAGCCCAGCCATAGAAACCCTCACTGTCTACCTTAGTACGTGTTCCATTGCTGTGAAGAGACACCATGACCATGGCAACTCTTATTAAAAGGAAGCATTTAACTGGGCCTTGCTTACAGTTTCAGTGGTTCAGACCATTATCTTCATGGTGGAGTGTGTGGGGGTGTGCAGGCACACACGGTAGCTGAGAGTTCTGTATCCAGATCCAAAGACAGTAGAATGAGACTGACTTGGGCTTTTGAAACCCCAAAGCCCACCCCCAGTGACACACTTCCTCAGATAAGACCACACTAACTCCAACAAGGTCATACCTCCTAATCCCTCTCAAGTAGCATCACTCCCTCATAACCAAGCATTCAAATATATGAACCTATTGGAGTCATTCCTATTCAAACCACCATACTGTCCTACTTAGGGTTTCTATTGTTGTGGTGAAACATCATGACAAAAGCAAGCCATGGGAGAAAGGACTTTCATATTCTAGTCTATCATTGAAGGAAAAAAGGACAGGAACTTAAACAAGGCAGGAACCTGGAGGCAAAAGCTAATTCAGAGGCCATAGAAGAGTATTGCTTACTGTCTTTCTTCTCATGGTTTGCTCTGCCTCCTTTCTTATACAACTCAGGACCACCATCATCCCAGTAATGGCACCACCCACAATGGGCTGGTCCCTCCTCCATCAATCACTTATTAAGAACATGCCTAAAAAAAAAAAAAAAAAAAAAAAAAAGAACATGCCTTCCAGCCAGATCTTATGAAGGCGTTGTCTCAATTGAGATTCCCTCATTTCGACTAACTCTAGCTTGTGTCAAGATGACCTAAAACCACTCAGCATACTGACTAAGGCAGTAGCAAGGCAGTATTGTGGGATGGTTACTTGTGTCTTGTCTTCTCTGACATTAGTCACTGCCCCCACGCCTCCTTGCAGCTGAAGGAGTGCGATCTGTCTGCTCTGGGCTCAGTCTCATTTTTGGCTGCCCATGGAGAGTCTCATCCTCTACTTCCACTGAATCCTTTCAAAGTATTTCCCTGTCAATTAATTCACTGTGTCTCCTGTCTCTGTGGAGGAGCACCACTCTATCTCTGGCATAACTGAATTCTGACATTGTCCTAATGGCCACCTAAAACCTCTAAATTGAAGTCTCTCTGTCTTCTGTGTCTACATCATAGAATCAATACTCCCTTAGGTTCTCATTCCAAGTTCCTATCACTCACCATAAACTTTCAAAAAAAAAAAAAAAAGAAACCTCTCGGTATTTTATATACATGTGTCTACAGACTTGCCTCATTTCAATTATCTACTGTCATTACAGATCTCCTCTAAGAGTGACGGACACATAATTACCAGATCTTTTGTTATTCATCTTTCCTCCCATCATTAACTTCACCATCACTGGATCTGGGTCTTCTGAACTTGGTTCTTCCTTAAACTTCTCCTCACTTGGCTTTAGCCACACATCCTAGTGCCCACAGCTTGCTGAAGTTTGTCAACACCAAAACTTCTCCACTAGAGTAACCATGAACTCCAGCTCTCGGACACCTCACTCTAACCCATGTAATTATCTTGTTTCCTGTCTCCCACTATTAATTTTTAAAAAAATAAAATAAAATAAAATGTCCCTCCATAAGTTTGTATGTTTGAACACCTGGTTGCCAGCTTACTGGTACTATCTGGGAAGGCTGCAGCATCCTTTGAGATATGGGACCTAACTAACAGAGGTGGGTCACTTGGGGAAGGCCTTGTAGGGGATATGCAACTATGGTTTAAGCCTGAGCTCTCTTCTTCCCAGCTTCCTCTGGTGTAAAGATCCGGCATTACACATTTCTACAGGTACAGATCTGTTCCCCCTATGCTTTCCCCACCATTGTACACGGTTCATTCTGATACCATAAGCCAGTGGTTCCCAACCTATGGGTCAGGACCACTTGGAGAGCCTAACTACCATTCACAAGGATCACATATCAGATATCTAGCATATCAAATATTTGAATTATGATTCACAATAGTAGCTAAATTATGAAGTAGCAATGAAATAATTTTATGGTTGAGAGTCACCCCATGAGGCTCTGTACTGAAAAGAATCACTATGGGAAGGTTGAAAACCAGGGCCATAAATCAAAATAAGCCTTTTTCTCCATAAACTTCTTGCTTCTGTCAGATATTTTGTCAGATATGAGAAAATGAACTCATCCCACATTATCTGTCCTGTGAGATCATTAAAGGCCACAGCTATTCACAAGTATCTCAGATCCTACAAATACCACTTTCTACCTTTCACAGAGAAGACATTAAAGTTAGTCCTTGTCCTAGTCCTAAACAAAAAGCTCACTCCAGAGTCTAATCACCTTTCCACTGTAGTCTTCTAACAGAATCTGAACATGGGTTATTCCAGCCACCTTGGCTCCCATAGAAGACTTGGAGAGTAACGTGTGAATCTCATTTGTCTGGGACCCAGATGAATATCACACTTGCCTTACTCTCCGTCCATTCTCCTGCTCTTGTATTTCCTGACACAACCCCATCAAGCCAGGATTTACAGTTTACAATCCTTTACAAGTCTATATGTGAGTGACTCACCAAGTATAAACCTCAGAAGCGTAACCAAAATGGCTTCCTTCAGTATGATGTGTCGTCAGGATATATTGTTTCTCATCCTTTACTTCAAACTTAGAAGACTCCCCTTGGTTGGGGGAGAAGGAACTTTAGAAAACTGTGCACTTCAGAACAGAATCTCTCTAAAAGAAATTGAATTTAAAATTTAATTAGTAGATTGTTTTGTTGGATAAGATCTGTAAATAGATGGAGTTTGCTATGACAATTCGGCTCTTTGTGGTACTGAGCATGCCCAGAAAAGAGCCCCCATTTTCTATCTTGAATATAAAATGACAAAAAGTAGTATCCAGTCCAAGGTCACTGTAGAACAGTGGCTCTCAACCTGTGGGTCACAACCCCTCTGGGAGTCTAATGGCCTTTTCACAGGGTCACACATCAGGTATCCTGTATATCAGAAGTTTACATTATCATTCATAACAGTAGCAAAAACTAAAGTTATAAGGTAACAATAAAAATAATTTCATGGTTGAGAGTCACCCTAACATGAGGAGCTGTATTAAAGGGTCATAGCCTTAGGAAGGTTGAGAACCACTACTCTGAAGACAACTGTATACACCCTGAGAGGAAAATTGTTGGCACAGCACTTTGAAAATAAAACTTCTAGAAAATTATCATTTGTTGAAAAAGATAATGAAATATCTTTTACTCATTTTTTTGGTCCTGATAGTTTCTTATATTTTTTAAATGGATAGTTTCTTATATTTTTTTAAATGAAAAGGAAGAACAAAGAACAATTATAAGTCAGCACTCCCCTTTCAAACAGATGCTATTTTTTAAGGTAGACTTGTATTTATGCCCACAGCTGATTAGTTCAAAGGAACACAGAGAATATTTTCACAAAGAAATGCATTCAATGTGAGTAAAATAAATCTGGAAAACACACACACACATATATATATGTGTATATATATATATATATATATATATATATATATATATGTACATTTATATGGAACAAACGTTTCATGGGCAAATTTAGAGTTTACAACTTGAGAGAAAGCCTCAGTGAATCTAATTTTTTCTCATTGTATTTTTTTATGGCCTCTCATTTTCAGGGTCAGCAGGGTATACTACTTTAATATATTAGTCAAAGTAGAATCTTCAGTTTGATTTCTTTTTCTCGAGATTTTGACCTAAGGTGGACCAAAGCACGTGAGATTCGATGTTGTGTGAACTAGTTTATAACCTTTTAGAAGAAAAAGAAAAAACATGCAACTCGTAAAGTAACGAATGACACACACATTGCTGTTGTAGGTTGTTCTTTAAAACTAAGTAATATGGGGAATTTTCATGACAAATCACCCTTTAGACTGAATATTAACGGATAAACAGAATTACAAATGGGATTTATGAGACAGGTTATTTCTATTTCAAAATGACCTTATTTCTTCATTTTCAATTCTATATCTTTTTATTGTTATTTTCCTTTTCTATTACTCTCTTTTTATCATTTAAACCATTTTTATATTTAAATATGTTTTGATCATATTCTTCCTCTCTCCCACAAACTCCCAGATCCTCTACTCCCCGAAACCAGGCATAATTAACAGTGTTTCACTGGTCTATGGAACCAACCTAAATGCTTCTATATCTCATTGGAAATAGCAATTGAAACATGTGAATAAGATTAAGAACAGAAAGATGCACCTCACCTCTGTACATCATACTCAAAGTGTTGGGCCGCAATGAGAAATGAAACCCTAAACACAAGTCAGAGTTAAAAGGGGCTCAGAAAAGTATAAATATGATAATATAAGTTATAAACAAATTATCTACCAATAACAGAATCCAGAAAATAAAACACTTTAATTTAAAAAAAATTCCTAGAACTCTACATCTCCTAAATATCCCCTTTAAAAGCAAAGGAGAAATGGAGGCATTTTCAAGTCCACTGAAAGTGACATCAATTCATTTTCAGCAGATGTGCATTGTAAGAAGTTTAAGTCAAACCCGTTGATGGCCAACATAAGATAACATATTAAAATTATAATATCCAGGGTAGAATAATTCAGTGAGACTAGAATTATTAAATGGCAGGTAAATATATTTGATAATTTCTATGAGATATAAAGGACCTCTCATAGCAAAAGTAATAACATCAGGTAAACCTTATGACATTTGGACACATAAAGCAGAATGGCACAAGAAAGGTCAAGAGGAGTATATTAGCTTCCTGACAATGCCAGCGTGTGGCCTAAACTACAGGGATAAAAGCTGCATCCTGGTCTACCCTTGAAGAGATTCTGGTCCAGGGTCTGCTGTCACATTACTACAGATGAGAGATGAGGATGCACGTCATGGTGAGAGTACGAAATCCACCAAAACTGCTTCTCTCGTGGCCAAAATAGGAGAGAGTAAGGAGGGAGAACTGAGAGAATAGACGTTCTACAGCTGTCTCCCCCAGTAACCAAACTTTCTCCCATTGCAATATTCTGAAAAATATCACCACCTCCGAGTACCATTACTCTGATTACCAAAACTTAGTGTGTGGACCTCTGAGAAACACGTGAAATACACTATGGAAAGCTTCTGCTGTAAAAAGTACACCAGTTCAGGGCTCATTGTGATAAAGTGATATACTGAAAGTAAACACTGAAATGTAACACAAGGGAATTTTGGAAAACGCCAGCAGAATGGTTAAAATGAAACACTGTAAAACATGCAACCAACACAAAAGAGGAAACAGAGTGTATGAGCCAAATACGTAAGCCAGCAAGACAAATTCACTTATGCCAGTAATTATATATTCGAGTGTGTGTGTGTAACTTATAAATAAATATAAAACACTAAATATGTTCCAATTAGAAAATAGTGTCAAATTGGTTTAAAAAGTAAACTAACTCTGTGTTGACATAAAAAGGATTTACTTTAAATATAAAAACACAACATATTCAATGTAAAACAGTAAGAAGGAAAATATACCATGTGTGCTAAAAGCTCTTCCCTGGGGGAAACATAAACAGAGTCTACTCCTCTGCTAATTCCCACTAACAAACAGAGGCACAGCTCCACTAAAGTTCATGGTAGGAAACCAGCAAATGCATTCGGTTTACTTACTGGGCAGGAGCAAGATAACCTTAACGCAATCATTCTGGAAGTCCCACCCCCAGCAGGAATGATGACTTCCTCATGGCACCTTTCCTACCTATGTTCTCTAGCCCCTTTCCCAAGACCACACTGGGCCATGTGCAATTAGGACAGAATGGCATACAACTAAGGGAACAGTTGGCTGGATACTACAGTGAGGGTCCCAACGTCCTCCAGCTCTCTCCTTCTTTGAGAGAAGCTCAACAGTCAACAACAGCCCAAACCGTGATGCTTTCTTATGCACTGGGCCAACAGAAGTACCGAAGTTGGTGCAGTTTGATCTAGATCACGGTACTACAGCACGCAGACAGGAAGCATAAATACTCAACTGTGACTCCGTTAAAATCAAAGTCTACCTTAAGGCAGGAAGCACGAAGAGACATAAGAAAGGAATACTGATTTATCAAAAAAGAATCTCTTTACCCAGGAAGAAATTTTTCCTATGCGTATACACATCAAACGACAGAATGTCAAGTCATCACACAAAATTTAACATACCTAATTTAAAAAAAAAACCATAAATCTGTTTGCTAAGGGGATTACATTTTCAGCTCTTCTAAGAGGCTAAGCCACACACGTACTCTCTGATAGATCTAACCGGTCCTATAAGGGGACGGTACCCAAGCAGCCATACCTTTTTCCCATGCAAACAATACAGCAACCTTTAAGACAGAGAGAATATTTTTTAAAAAAATGGATGTGCCCTGCTCATTGCTTGCACAAGGGTGATGCCCTAGATGGGAAAGGTCTTTATTAATCTGGAACAATGATGGTCTCTAAAAGCTTTCACGTGAAAACAAAACTCTGACTTAATAAATCGCCTCCAGGCTTTTCTCTTAGAACAAGGCTCGCTACTCTGCAGCAGTTTCTAATTATAAAAGAATCACAGTAATTTGCGTGCATGCCCACATGCGACACCTTTAAAGTCAGTTTCCTTTCCTCTTTCCCCAAATCTAACATATAATCACCGCCGCTTCATTCTAGCATATTATATCTTATTTTTAACTCGAATTAAATATATTTCGACCTCATTTATTTTATATGAACTTCGGTATCATCAAACTAATTATCAGAGGCAAATGGCTTAACATAAAATTAACCTCCTCAGCTCCCTTAAAGTAGTTATTATTTAAATTCCCCGATTCTTTTCTTCATGTGTAATTACTTTTAGATGTGTGAATGAAGATAATTAATGATGAGTATGAAGTGATGAAATTGATTCATATGCTCTACTTTTCAGTATCATTAACTACTTCTCAGCATCTCCAGAACAGAAAAGACCATTGTGCAGGCCGCCTTTCTAACAGGTGGCAGCCTAACTGCCTCAAAGTGCGGCCATTTTCAGATACTTCTTTCTGGCCTCCATTCTCCAATTCAGGAACGTGTCCTGCTTTTTGATTCCTTCCAGGTACCACATCAGCTCACAAAGATCCTGTGTGGTGATGCACACACCATTTCCCACCCTGGAAAAAGAAACCAATTGGCTGTATCCCGAGCTCTGGTGGTAGAGAAAACATATTATTTCATTCACGGTTAAAAATAAAAAGAATGGCTACACTTTTGCTCCAAGTTTCATCTTACTGAAGATTTTGGTGCTGAGATTTTGTTGCTGTTGTTCATTAGTTTTTGTTTTCATTCTTTCTTTTTTCTTTATTGGATATATATTTATTTACATTTCAAATGTTAACCCCTTCCCTCCACCCAACAACCCACCCCTCCCCACCATCCCACCCAGACATTCCGATACACTGAGGGGTCCAGCCTTGGTAGGACCAAGGACTTCTCCCCCATTGTTGCCCAACAAGGCCATTCCTCTGCTGCATATGCAGCTGGAGCCATGGGTCTGTCCATGTGTACTCATTGGATGGTGGTTTAGTCCCTGGGAGCAATGGTGGTTTGGTATTGTTGTCCTTATGGGGTTGCAAACCCCTTCAGCTCCTTCAATCCTTTCTCTAACTCCTCCAACGGGAACCCCATTCTCAGTTCAATGGTTGACTGCAAGCATTCGCTTCTGTATTTGTCATGCTCTGGCAGAGCCTCTCAGGAGACAGCTACACCAAGTTCCTGTGAACATGCACTTCTTAGTATCAGAAATATTGTCTGGGTTTGATGGCTGTATATATGGGTTAGATCCGCAGGTGGGGCAGGCTCTGAAGAGCCATTTCTTCAGTCTCTGCTCCAAACTTTGTCTTCATATCCCCTCCTATGAATATTTTTGTTCCCCCTTCTAGGACGGACTGAAGCATCTGCACTTTGAATGTCCTTCTTCTTGAGCTTCATGTGGTCTGTGGATTGTATCTTGGGTAATCCAAGGTTTTGGGCTAATATCCACTTATAAGTGAGTGCACACAATGTGTGGTCTGGTTTTTTGTTTGTTTGTTTGGGTTTTTGTGATTAGGTTACCTCACTCAGGATGACATTTTCTAGTTCCATCCATTTGCCTATGAATTTCATGAAGTCATTATTTTTGATAGCTGAGTAGTACTCTGTTGCATAGATGTCCCACATTTCCTGTATCCATTCCTCTGTTGAAGGGCATCTGGGTTCTTTTCAGCCTCTGGCTATTATAAATAAGGCTGCTATGAACATAGTGGAGCATGTGTCCTTGTTATATGTTGGAGCATCATTTGGGTATATGCTCAGTGTGGGGCGGTGGGCTGTGAAAGGTACCCTGATTCCTGATTGAAACAGGTCAAATCCCCATGAGACCCTAAAGGGACGGCAGGAACATTCCCAGTCTCCCAGAATATCAGGGCCTCACTTAGCTGTGCCCCCTGTGGACCCCTGTAGAGAGGTTTGAGACAGACCAGTCACATAGGGCAATGCCCTAAGCCCCTCCTCCACAGGTGAGGACATGACCAAAGGTCACGCAGGCTCAAGACAGATCAGAGTTACAAACAGGACCACGTCCCCAAATATGTAGATGAGGTCTTCCCCAGCTCTCAGACCAAACCAATAGGAAGTACCTGCTGTCAGACACTGGCCCATCCAAACAACTATATTTAAGTGTCCTGTTCAGGATTAAAAGTGTGCAGGAATTATTGCATCGTCTGAGAGCTTCTCTCCTAAGAGCTGTAACACACCATTTGGGGAAGAGATCTGCTTTCCCGAAATTGCTGCCCAAAGTTCCCCTGAACCCCTTGCTACCTAGTCAGTTTCCTGCAGGCTTAGCCAGGCCCAAGCAAACCAAGTGGCAGCAGCGCAAAGGAGAAGGACCAGAAGTGGGGGCAGCAAAAGCTGTTCACACTGCCTGCCCGAGTTCTCTCTCCCAGAGCTCAATCCCAGGCACCTAGTGGAGCAAGAGATCACTCTGAAGAGCACCCCATTGCCATAGCCCAACAGCCCAGGAGAGGTATAGTTGGTACCTTGGATAGTACTATGGCTAATTTTATGAGGAACCTACAGACTAATGTCCAGAGTGGTTGTACCAGCTTGCAATCCCACCAACAATGGAGGAGTGTTCTTCTTTCTCCACATCCTCACCAGCATCTGTTGTCACTTGAGATTTTTATCTTAGCCATTCTGATTGGTGTGAGGTGGACTCTACGGGTAGGTTTGATTTGCATTTCCTTGACAACTAAGGATGTTGAACATTTCTTTAGGTGCTTCTCAGCCATTTGATATTCCTCAGCTGAGAAATTTTTGTTTAGCTCTGTACCCATTTTTTAATAGGGTTGGTTGATTCTCTGGAGTCTAACTTTGTCCCGCGCTACGTCTCGCCAGCAGGAACGACGCGGCACACACAGGATCCTACTGCAAAAAAGCTTTAATGCGTCTTGAGAGGGAGAGCATAAGCTTACAATGCGGAGACGCCGAGTGAGGAATAACCGTCCCATATATAGGAAACTATCCTCACCTAGGACGTGTCACTCTCTGACTGGTCGCTGCCAATTATGCCAGATGACGTACCAAAGCGTACGTGTCTCTTTGAGTAGGGAAGTTACCAGGCGCCTGCGTATTGCCCTTTTTACTAGGTGCGTTCTGCCGGATGCCGGTGCCATCTTGTAATGGAGTATGTGAGGACAGCTCCTCACATATGTGAGGACAGCTCCTCGGACAGCTCTTCACATCTGTGAGGACAGCTCCTCGGACAGCTCCTCACATAACTTCTTGAGTCCTCTGTATGTATTGGATATTAGCCCTCTCTCAGATGTAGGATTAGTAAAGATCTTTTTCCAATCTGTTGGTTGCTGTTTTCTCCTAATGACATTGTCCTTTGCCTTACAGAAGCTTTGCAATGTTTTGAGGTCCCATTTGGCAAGTCTTGATATTAGAGCATAAGCATTGGTGTTCTGTTCAGGAAATTTTCCCCAGTGCCCATGTGTTTGAGGCTCTTCCCCACTTTTTCTTCTATTAGTTTGAGTGTATCTGGTTTGATGTGGAGGTTCTCAACCCACTTGGACTTGAGTTTTGTAAAGGGTAATAAGAATGGTTCGATTTGAGTCTTCTACATGTTGACCTCCAGTTGAACCAGCACCATTTGTTAAAAATGCTCTTTTTTTCACTGGATGATTTTAGCTCCTTTATCAAAGAACAAGTGACCATAGGTATGTGGATTCATTTCTGTGTCTTCAATTATATTCCGTTGATCTTCCTGCCTGTCTCTGTAACAATAGCATACAGTTTTTATCACTATTGCTCTGTAATATAGCTTGAGGTTAGGAATGGTGATTCCCCCAGAAGTTCTTTTATTGTTGAGGATAGTTTTCGCTATCCTGGGTTTTTGTTATTCCAAATGAATTTGCAAATTGCTCTTTCTAACTCTATGAAGAATTGAGTTGGAATTTTGATTGGGATTGCATTGAATCTGTAGATTGCATTGGGCAAGATAGCCATTTTTACAAAACCTTTTACAATATTAATCCTGCCAATCCATGAGGATGGGAGAACTTTCCATCTTCTGATATATTCAATCTCTTCCTTCAGAGACTTGAAGTTCTTGTCATACAGATCTTTCACTTGCTTGGTTAGAGTCACACTGAAGTATTTTATGTTATTTGTGACTATTGTGAAGGATGTCATTTCCCTAATTTCTTTCTCAGCTGTTTATCCTTTGATAACTTTGATATGCTACTGATTCGTTAGAGTTAATTTTATAACAAGACACTTTGTTGAAGTTGTTTATCAGGCTTATTAGTTCTCTGGTGGAACTTTTGGGATCACTTAAGTGCACTATCATATCATCTGCAAATAGTGATATTTTGACTTCTTTCTGCTTAATTTGTATCCCTTTGACCTCTTTTTGTTGTCTGTTTTTGTGGCTCTCTTCCTTGGGGTTTGTTTTAAGAAAATTACCTTCTTGCTTTTTTATGGTGTAGTTTCCCTCCTTGTGTTGGAATTTTCCATCTATTATCCCTTGTAGTGCTGGATTTGTGTAAAGATATTGTGTAAATTTGGTTTTGTCATGGAATATCTTGGTTTCTCCATCTATGTTAACTGAGAGTTTTGCTAGATATAGTAGCCTGGGCTGGCATTTGTGTTCTCTGAGCATGTGTATGACATCTGTCCAGGATCTTCTGGCTCTCATAGTCTCTGGTGAGAAGTCTGGTGTAATTCTTATAGGTCTACCTTTATATGTTACTTGACCTTTTTCCCTTATTGCTTTTAATATTCTTTCTTTGTTTTCTTTATTTGGTGTTTTTGACTATTATGTGGCAGGAGGAATTTCTTTTTGTTTCAATCTATTTGAAGTTCTGTAGGCTTCTTGTATGTTTATGGACATCTTTTTCTTTAGGTTAGGGATGTTTCCTTCTATAATTTTGTTGAAGATATTTACTGACCCTTTAAGTTGGGAATCTTCTCTCTCTTCTATACCTATTATCCTTGTGTCCTCGATTTCCTGGATGTTTTGGGTTAGGAGCTTTTTGTGTTTTAAATTTTCTTTGATGGTCATGACAATGTTTTCTATGGTATCTTCTGCCCATTGATTCTCTCTTCCATCTCTTGTATTCTGCTGGTGATGTTTGCATCTATGACTCTTGATCTCTTTCCTAGGTTTTCAGGGTTGTCTTTCTTTGTGATTTCTTCATTGTTTCTATTTCCATTTTTAAATCTTGAATGGTTTTGTTCAATTCTTTCACCTGTTTGGTTGTGTTTTCCTGTAATTCTTTAAGGGATTTTTGTTTTTCCTCTTTAAGAGCTTCCACTTGTTGTCCTGTATTTCTTTAAGGGATTTTTATGTCCTTTTTAAAATCCTTTATCATCACCATGAGATGTGATTTTAAATCCAAATCTTGCTTTTCCAGTGTGTTGGGACATCCAGTATTTGCTTTGGTGGGAGAGCTGAGCTCTGATGATGCCAAGTGGTCTTGGTTTCTGTTGCTTAGGTTCCTGTGCTCTCCTCTCCTCATCTGGTTGCCTCTGGTGTTGGCTGATCTTGCTGTCTCTGACAGTGGCTTGACCCTCCTGTAAGTATTTGGGAGACTGGCTTTCTCCCAGCAGAATCTGGGTACAGAGAGCTGTGTCCCAGGGTCAGCTCTGGACACAGGTGAATAACGGAAGGATCTTGTCCCAGACAGATCCTCTATCCTGTGTCCAGAGGGCTTCAGGCAGATTCCTCTTGGGTCAGGATTATGAGCAAAAGTGGTGGTCTTCAGAATTGTCTGCACTTCTGAGAGTACAGCTCTTTCCCCTACAGGATTTGAGTACAAAGAGCCATAGGACCGGGTCAGCTCAGGGCACAAGTGGCTGCCTACATCGTCATAAACATGATCACAGAGAGATTAAATCAAAGTCCTGGCTGTGTCACCTATCTGACACAGCAAATTCAGTAAACTGGTGATATCCTGTCTAGTTCACCAATGTTAGATTACAGATCATTGGAGCTAGGTGTTTAACCAAAAGGAAAAGATCCAAAAATGAAAAAGAACTCTGTTATGCAGCAAAATATGATTAAGATCATATTGCTGAAGTAGCTTTAGATCATAATATTAAATATCAATTTATACAATTCAGCGACCATTAAAATATGCTTCTGTCTCAGTTCAGTCTATGAGGTTACCTTGATATACAAACCACACAAAGATACAACAAAGAAATTTACATATCAATTTCCTTTTTAAAAACATACATGCAAACATACTCAGCAAAATACTTACAAACCAAATTCAAGAACACATCAAAAAGATCATTCACTGTGATCAAGTAGGCTTTACCCCAGAGACTCAGGTATTGTTAAATATATGGAAATCAATAAATGTGACCCAGCATATAAACAAACTGATCATGTGGGAAGAAAATAAATGATTATCTTTTCTTAGATGCAGAAACAACCATTGACAAAACCCAACAACGCTTCATGATAAAAGTCCTGGAGAGATTAGGTATACAGGGACAAATGGAAACATACAAAAGGCAGTTTACAGCAAGTCTATAGCCAACATCAACTTAAATGGAGAGAAACTCAAAACAATTACACTAAAATCAGTCCACTCTCGCCATACCTTTTCAAAAAGTACTTGGAAACTTAACTAGAGCAACAACTGAAAATCAAGGTGATACAAATTGGAAAGGACAAAGCCACAGAATCTTTATTTGCTGGTGATATGGTAATACACATAAGTAATCCTAAAATTTTCACCAGGGACCTCCTATAGCTGATAAACAGTTTCAGCAAAGTGACTTTATATAAAACTAACTCATAACTTTATATAAAATTAACTCAGAAAAATCAGTAGCCCTAAAATGGACAAATGACGAATGGACAAAGAAAGAAATCTGGGAAACAACACCTTTCACAATAGACTCAAAAAGATATAAAATACCTTGGGCTAACTCTGGCCAAGCAAGTTAAAGACTTGTAAGATAAATATTCCAAATCTTGAAGAAAGAAGTTGATGATGATATCAGAAAATGAAAAGGTCTCTTATGCTCATGAATCAGCAGAGTTAACATAGTAAACATGGTCATTCTATCAAAAGAAATCTACAGATTCAGTGAAATCCCCATCAAAATTCCAACATAATTCTTTACAGACCTTGAAGGGCTATGACAATTCTTACCACTGTATAGAAACACACACACACACACACACACACACACACACACACACACACACACACACACACACAACATCTTCAACAAATGGTGCTGTCCAAACTGGATATTTCATGTGGAAGATGCAAAATATCCATACTTAATACCCTGTCTAAAATTCAATTCCAAGTGGATCAGAGACCTCAATATAAAACCAGATACACTGACTCTGACAGAAAAGAAGACGTGGACAGCCTTGAACTCATTGGCACTGAAAAACAATTCCTGAACAGAACACTATTAACACAAATACTAAGATCAATAATTAATAAATGAGACCCCATGAAACTGAAAAGCTTCCATAAGGCAAGTACAGAATCATTGATACAAAATAGCAGTCTACAGAGTAGGAAAAGGTTTTTGCCAATCCACATTTTTTTAATTTGTTTTATTTATGAGTACAGTGTAGCTGTCTTCAGACACACCAGAAGAGGGCATCAGATTCCAATGGTTGTGAGCCACCATGTGGTTGCTGGGAATTGAACTCAGAACCTCTGGAAGAGCAGTCAGTGCTCTTAACTGCTGAGCAATTTCGCCAGCCCTCCACATCTTAAAGTGGGATAATATACAAAATATATAAAGAACTCAAGAAACTTGATATCAAAAGAACAAATAACCCAATTTAAAAAGAGGAAACACAAATGGCTGAGAAAATTTTAAAGAAATATTTAGTATCTTTAACCATTAGGGAAATATGAATCAAAATTACTTCAAGATTCCACCTTACACCTGCTGTAACGGTAAGATCAATAACTGACATCTGATGCTGGTCAGATATGGAGCAAGTGGAAAAATTCTCTGTTGCTAGTAGGAGGGGAGAGGGAGGGAGGGGGAGAGAGAGAGAGAGAGAGAGAGAGAGAGAGAGAGAGAGAGAGAGAGCGCACTTGGAACACAAAGCTCTAAACAAGATGTCTCTCCATCAAATCCCTCAAATCAGTCCAATCAGAGTTCAGGGAAGCACATGGAAGAATCAGGAGCTCACGTGGTGATACAGAGAAGGCAGAAGACACCAGAAGAACAAGAGCCTTTAAAACATCTGAGCAAAGCTCATATGAACTCACAGAGACTAAAACAGCAGCTACAGGGCATCCATGGGTTTGCACCAATTCCTCTACAGATATATTATAGCTTGTAGTGTAGTACTTTTATGGAACTCCTAAATGTTTAAGCACATGGGTCTCTGATTCTTGTGCTGTTTCTTAGGGCTCTTTTATTTTTCTGTTGACTCAGCTTGTTTAACTTGTAGATGATGGGTTTTGTTTTATTTTATTTTATTGTGTAATGCTTGATTGTTATCTCTTAGAAGGCTGTTCACTTATAATGGGAGACAGAAAGGTGATGGATACAGATGAGAGAGGAGGTGGGGAGGACATGAGAGGAATAAGAAAGGGGAAACTGTATTCGGAGTATAATGTACAAGAAATTAATTTATATTTAATTAAAGAGGAAAATATGTCCCTGTGCTTTCTCCATGTCCAGTTTTGAGTTAAAATATATATAAACTTCCAAGAATTCCAGACCTAAGTCTGAATCACAATTCTGAACAAATGACATCTGTTTGTGTGTGTGTGTGTTTCTCTGTGTGTATGTGTGTGTGTCTGTGTGTCTGTGTATGTGTATGTCTGTGTGTGTATGTGTGTGTATGTGTGTGTCTGTGTGTGTATGTGTGTGTATGTTTGTGTGTCTGTGTGTCTGTGTCTGTGTGTGTATCTGTGTGTGTATGTGTGTATATGTGTGTGTTTGTCTGTGTGTCTGTGTGTGTTTGCCTGTGTGTATGTGTGTATGTATGTGTGTGTTTCTGTGTCTGTGTGTGTCTGTGTGTCTGTGTATGTGTTTGTCTGTGTGTGTGTCTGTGTGTCTGTGTCTGTGTGTGTATCTGTGTGTGTATGTGTGTATATGTGTGTGTTTGTCTGTGTGTCTGTGTGTGTTTGCCTGTGTGTATGTGTGTATGTATGTGTGTGTTTCTGTGTCTGTGTGTGTCTGTGTGTCTGTGTATGTGTTTGTCTGTGTGTGTGTCTGTGTGTGTGTTTGTCTGTGTGTGTGTCTGTGTGTGTATCTGTGTGTGCGTTTGTCTATGTGTCGTGTGTGTGTCTGTGTGTGTCTGTGTGTGTGTGTGTACAACCTTCAAACATTCTAAGGATTATACAGGTTTCGCAGACAGTATCTGACATAAGGACTAATGGATAATAAGGTCTAATCCTAAATCCTTGGTTATGACTTTCACCAATTATTGAGCAAGTAAATGTAAGGATTAATATCTTCCCCTTTTTAGTCTTCCTTGAAGGTTTCCACAGAACATCTGAAGCTGCCAAGACCACAGTAAGCATGAGATATATGCAAGTGACAAAAAGAACACAAGCGAGAAGACAGACATTGATCTACAAAACTAATTTTCTTTAAGGTGACAGTGACCAGAATGTGAAAATTTGAGAACAAGAAGCTAGGGCCAATGTAAAGAAAATTGTTCCAGAGATTTATTTTGGTTGATAGCATTCTTTTTTCATAAAACACAACTGAAAAATTAAATATCACATTATTTTGCTGTTACTGCTGTTGGTACAGTTAACATTTTGATTGTGGCCTGAGGCTCTGTTCATATACAATAAAGCTAATTATTTTGACTCAAAAACAATATTCTTTGATAAATACTAGAGAAATCTTCCCATGTTCTCTCTAAATCAATTTCCTTATGTTTGTAGCCTGAACTAGAATTTTGAGTTGGATAAAACTTAAAGCTAAGGCACAAAGATATTTTTCACTTTACCAAGGTGAGTCTCACCAAGAAAGATGTATGGGACCTCTAGCTAGCCATTCAGCAACCTAAAGAAGTTCTCTGACTAATGTCCAGAAAATTTATTAGTCTCAAATGTTGGATCATTAAAAAAAATCTCTCCTGACAAATAAAACAGCCCAAGATGGTTTGTATTCATAATTTTCAAAAGGACTAAAACTTCCTCAAGTAACCAAATTAACACTATCACAAATGAATTAAACTGCATTCTAATTAATTAATTGGTATGCAATAAGTTTGCATATAGACTTACACTTGGTAAATTGATCTGGAAACTATAAGAAAGAAATAAGCAACTCCATCTTCCTCGGAAACTATATTCTGTCTTCCTGTCTCCAGTCTAAATGAATTCCCCATAAACCCATCATGAGTCATCTTACTATCAGAAAAATATGTGTTCCCTAAAAGTTATCATTATTATTGCTTCTCTATTTTAAGTGAAATTATTCTCAACTTTAATCATCTTGATAAATACCTCAGAAAAAGTTAAGAATCCCATCTAGGCTGAATTCATCCTATTGTGATGTACCTGCTGTTAGGTTTTCCTTTGTTTGTTGGTTTTTGTTTGGTTGGTTGACTGACTGACTGGTGGACTGGTTGTTTTCTGCCATATTTAACTGAATAAGCATGCATATGCTTTTGGATCTCTAAGAAACTCTGTAATCAATTAATTTGGTAACAACTAAAGTACTCAATTTAGGCTTAGCTATCCAAATTCCCAAATGTATTTTTGCTCATTCTTTAACCTAGAATGTCCAGGACCTTCCTCAAAAACTTATTTCTGGAAGAACAAAAAAAGCGTAGTATGGTTTAAATGTTTTGTTCCTTCTCAGAGTGATGTTTAAACGTATCACCAATGGTCCTATCTCTAGAGGTGGGACTATAGACAATGATGAAGAATGTCCAATTTTCAGGTGACTGGCAATATTCATATCTTCTCTCTTAGACCACTCCATTTCAAATTTGAAAAATAAGTCATGTTAACTGTCCAAACGACCTGAAAACAAAATATGGAACTGTGAAAATAAAACTCCTGAATTTATCATATTCTTTAACTTAGAGTTAAATGATTCTTTAACTTAGAGTTTAAGAACACATACATTAATACAAATATGCATAAATTACAGAATTCTAAGAAATTTATTTATGAGGAAAGACGTAGGCAAAGATGGAGAGTGGCCAACACAGTTTGCAAGTAAAATTTCTTTATGAAGAGAACTGAATCTCACTAAGTTATTGTCTTCTAAACATGACAATATTTACAGCACTGCTCATGTTTAACAAATAATAAAATAGCCCTAAAGGATGGCGCACTAAACCTCATATTAATGTAAAGTTATTGGTGGACAGCAAAGTGCAAATGAGGTAAGAAACACCAATGGACCATGATCCCAATAACATTGGAAAGTCAAATACTTCGTCCACTCCACAGGTATTTTTAGAACTATCAGTGTTTTGCAGAGAGAGATACCATATATTCTCTGCAGGTAGTGTGAATTATTGCCAAAGGAAAGCATAAATTTAGGAAAACTTAGGATGGTGGAAAACAAGAACTATAAATCTCTACTTCCTGACAACTAAGGTTGAATGCTCAGCCATTGTATTTCATAAATAATTTTTGAAAGGACCAAACTTTAATTATATTTATTAAGTAGTGTAAAGTATTATGATAATGCTATAACTTCGTGGTGTAGCAAACGACTTAACCAAAAATATCAACTCAAAGAGATGACAGAAATCCCAATTAATAAAATAAGTTGTCTGTCTATGTTTCTGCATTTTCTCATTAAATATAAATATGCCATGAAACTGGTCTCCCCTTACTAAGCAAACAAGAAACCTATCATGAGTTATTAAGCTACAACACAAGTATGCATCAGTGTTTTACTTAATATGAGCAACATAAAAGCTTGTCATACAAAAAAAAGTATTAAATAACTACCATTCTTGGAATCTTATTTAACCATAAAAAAAATGATGTCATCTTCAAGGAGGTGAATACTACTGGAAATCATGACGTTAGGTGAAATAAGTCAGACTCTCAAATATAAATATAGGATGATTTCTCTCATGTGTGAATTCCATATTGTATATAGATATATACAAAATATGTGCTTGTGAGATATATATATATATATATGGCGTGTAAATAAAATTGAGACTATAAGTTAATGAAAGGGACTTGGCTGGAGGGAGAGAAGGGTATAGCAAGGCAATGCACATGATATACTTATTAAATTATCTTTTGGAAACTCATCATTATTTATAATAACTATACACCAGTAGAAAAGTCGGCTTCAGAAGTGGGATGGTACCATCAAGTTCTAAAGGGTAACCAAGCTTGTAATGATTGGGAGTTCATGGAACATGGCTGGCCAACAACTCCAAAATATGTAATAGATTCTTGGCATTGGGATTTTTATTAGTTAGATTCTTAGTAGAAGCTAAGAGTCTATAACCAGATAAGTCATGAGTCCTAGGAAAGGACCTCAAAGTATTATGCAACTAAATGGACATATTACTAAACTGACTCTTAAGGACTTAACATTCATCGTACAGTTGACCAATGCACCTCTCATCAAGAAGCCTCTATTTCCAAAAGAAAATGATCAATGCAATAATAAACAGGTACAGAGAATAAAAGACTAAAGAAATGTTCAGTCCTAGAGAGAGTGTTTAGACTGCATACACACAGACATACACAGACACACATACACAAACACACATAGACACACACAAACACACACACACACACACACACACACACACACACACACACATGCCTGCAACCCACACATGGCTCAGTATGATTGCAGAAGAGGGAGTGGAAAGATCATAAGAACATGAAGCAGTAGAACACAGGAAAACAGCGTCTTCTGGTACAGCACAGCAGCCACACATATGAACTCAAGGTAGTTGAGACCACATGAGCAGAACGAGTCTGAGGCAGACCAAATGGCAGGATGGAGAGGGGAGTGAGGCAAACAACTCCACCCCAGCATACAACGTTGGGCAGTCACGAGCTGCTGGGAGAGGAATAGACCGTTTTCTCTAAGGCTGTAAGTCCCGGCAAGCTGAACACTTTCCAGTGGAAGAACACGCATCCAAGAATATTTGAGTAGCACAAGTTGATTATGAAAGTTTTTTTAAAAAGTTGAATGGGTAGGAAAGGGAAGTGGGGTCGATCTGGGAAGAGGTGGGAGAGGAGCATTTAGACTGCATACACACAGACATACACACACATAGACACAAACACACACACACACACACAGTGAAGTGTAGAGTGAAGTGCAGAAGAGTACGCAGAAATATTTTAAGAGTCAGAACAGTAGAGAGTTGACTGTGGGATTGTTTCCTAGTAAAGTCAGAAGCTACACCCTTTAAAGTCTCAGTACCATGTCTGTCCAAGCATGAGGTGAACAGGGATAACAGCAAGAGATACGGTAAGGGGAATGGGGGGAGATCAAGAAGGCTTCAGCCATACATTTTTAAAGTAACCATAAATTTGAAAGAGAGCAAGGGAGAGCATAGGAGAGGGTTTGGAGGGAAGAAAGGGGAGAGGAAAATGCCGTTCTTATGTTACAATCTCAAAAATAACTATTTACGAAGGTTCAATAAACAAAGTTAAAAAATTGTATAAAACTCTCAAAGAACTAATAAGAAATAAGGATTTTGAAAAGCTGAAGTCCTGTGTATTTTCATTCATTTTAAAATATGATTCCTTAATTTAGAGAAACTGGCAGTTATGAGCCATTTAAATAATTCCCTGGGAAGAAGAGGTGGAGGGAGAGAGAGAGAGAGAGAGAGAGAGAGAGAGAGAGAGAGAGAGAGCGCCAGCCCAGCACATAGAACCATCATTATCTGTGATTATATGTAACAAATATTCAAATTTTGTGCTATAAAATGTACATATCCCAAAATGGAGAACTTCAGTCAGTTCTCATCTTTTGGATACACTGAGACTATCATAAAATGGTTAATTGATCCTTAGCTAGGATGAGTATGACTAGTTCAATAGCTGAATGCCATCTATTTAAAAAGCGTCCCATGGGATTTTGTTACTCAGCCTCCTGATCTCTAGTGTCCCTCCCCTATCCCTTGTGGTGGTTTGAGTGAAAATGGCCCCATAGGATCGTACATCTGAATGTTTAGTTCCCAGTTGGTGGACTACTTAGGAAGGATTAGGGGGTGTGGCCTTGTTGGAGGAGGTGTGTCACTGGATGTGGACTTTGAGTTACAAAAGCCCAAGACAGATCCAGTCTTGTTATCTCCACTTTCATTTTCTAAATAGATGTAATCCCTCAGCTACTGCTCCATTGCCCTGCCTGTGTGCCTGCCTGCCTGCTACCACATTACCTACCATGATTATTGACTGACCCTTTGAAATGGTAAGCATGTCCCCAATTAGATGCTTTCTATTCAAAGCAATAGAACAATAAGTAAGAAAGACACTTGTCTTCAGCAATCTAATCATATCATCAAATCCATAGCAGTTCCAATGTCAAAAATCACTATCATTAAGGCACCATATTCCAATCTTGCTTCTCCTTTGGACTGTTAAGAAATTCTTTCCCCCCAATCCATAAGCCCCTCTGTTTTTATAACTCTTATTTTACATCGCATAAGTTACATTGCATATCACTTTGAGGTAATTCTGGGCACTTTGATCCTCTGCAATTCCATTGCATTCATGGAGAAAAAGCTCAGCTACAAATGTAAATGAGCGCAAATAATTCAATTTACCCACAGAGACCGGAGCATCTCAATGCCCAAGAAAGATTTTTACATCAAAGTTGATTGATTCCTTCATAATTGCCAAATTCAGTGTTAATGTCCATCCTGATTTGTGTGTGTGAACCTGCTTTGAAATTTCTTTCCTAACATCAAATACAGAAATATTTCTTATTCAACTCCCCTTTGCTTCTACCTCCTGCTGTAGAGAGAAATTAGATGCCATCAACCAGAGATTCGCCATTCCAACAGCAATGTAAAAACTATACCTATCCTACCATATTCATTGTCTCCAGCCCCCGACTATGTTCCAAATTAAAGTTAATATCATCTCTATTTCAATCCCATCCCCTGTATTTTTTAGGAATTCTACATCAAAAAGTGGTATCCCTTCATATACACAAATATTTCCTTTATATTTAAATGTTTCCCCCAAAGTTTTTAAACAGTTCTCAATTCACTCCTATTTAAAAGTAAAATTCACTTGGACTATTACACTCATTTCTGCACCACTAACTCTTTCTTTGTACTCAGCTTTTAAGCCAAATTTCTAAAAAAAATATTTTCTCTATTTCCTTGTCTCCTTACTTCTGAACTTTCCTGAATCTGACTTCTATTACCATTATACCCCTGAAACATCTCGCAAAGGCCAAATATTTTCTTATTTCCTAGACTTCCAAGCAACACGTATCTTTCTCCTTATTTAAATGTTGTTCCTTTGGGTAAATAACTCATGTTTCCAGTTTGTCTTTTAGCAATCCCTTTCCTCCTTCTGACTACAAAATATCAAAGTTCTCCAAGAGTGTTTCCTAACTTTTCTCTTTATCTCTTTTCTCTCTTCTATTCTGTATTTCCATAAACCCCGCCCCATTTCACCAATCGTTTACATCACTTAGATTACATTGTCCATCAATTTGTGGTACATATTTTTTAATTACTATCTCTATGCATGCAAATAATCAATTATTTTCTTTCTCCATGGCCCTCAGAGATGATCACCAGTTGATTTTTTTTCTTTTTTTTTTTCTTTTTTTCCGGAGCTGAGGACCGAACCCGGGGCCTTGCACTTGCTAGGCAAACGCTCTACCACTGAGCTAAATCCCTAACCCCACCAATTGATTTCATACTGTACCTTTGACTGCCAACTAGATAACCTAAGCTCAAGCAGTTAAGAAGCATGTCACATTCAACTTGCTAAGATCATGGTATATTCTCAAAAATGTTTATTGAATGAAAACACCAATTAATGACAATATTCACCCAAAATTCTATTTGTACAGAATAAGTAAATCCAGAAGAGAGGGAGCATGTGGAAAAACTTCACTGCTAAGCCGCAGATTTCTGGGTATGAGAAAGAGGGCACAGAATAGGTTGATTGATGGTCATCTCAAGTTCAAGAACAGTTAACTGATAATAAAAAAAACACAGGTGATTTAACAGAAAGTGCTAATATCTGAAACTAAAGGGACACCGAACGTGGGGAGGGCAGGAGGGACACTGTTCGGCTGAAGATGGAATAACTAATGCTCGTGTGTTTGTAATCAGGAGTGAGTGTGCAGTTAATGCTAATCAACTAACCACATGCCAGTTAAAATCGGGCTTTATAGTTTCCCATCCTTTAAAAAAAATAACACAGATATGTTTGGTAGTGTTGGATTGAAATGGAAATATTAAAATGAACTCATCACCTAAAAATATTATATATATATATATCTTAATCTTTATATATATATTAATCTTAATATATATATCTTAATCTTGATATATATATCTTAATGCAAACTTAAAGTTTAATTACTCTTCCATTCTCCTCTCTCTGTCTCTCTCTGTCTCTCTCTGTCTCTCTGTCTCTCTGTCTCTCTGTCTCTCTCTCTCTCTCACACACACACACACTCTCACACACACACACAACACACATACACACACACATACACTCACTCTCACACACACACACTCACACACACACACACACACACACTCTCTTTCTCTCTCTCTCTCTCTCTCTTAAATTACCTCATCAGGCTGGGCTTTCATTGGGGCACAGTGATAATGTATTGAGATATGACTGGCAGGGGATTTAGGAGCTCTGGATTGGCACAAACACTGTATATAAGCTTTTGCACTGAGCAGTAATCTCAGATTTGCACCCTGAGGCTCGTCTCTGGAGTCAGATTTACTGGTATTCATCATGTGATTCTTAAGTCTCTCACCCCACCCCCACCCCATCTTTGGTCTTGTTCCCACATGGGCACTAGCTCCAAGGAGAGTCTGCTGGCAGTATCAATTCATCATCATCAAAAAAAAAAAGAAAAAGTAATGATAGTAACTGACCGTAAACTAGGAATCCATAGGCATGCAATGATACGACTGCAGCTTGTACTGGACGACTAACTGTTAACACTTATTAGCATATAATGTCCTTTTCAATGAACCTTAATGGAGAGAAATATACAGGGTACCTTCTTAATTTAATGATGCAAGTTAATATCCATACAAAAGTGACACTTTGTGTCCATTGAAATGCTAAAACATGCAATTTATTTAATGCAACATGTCAAATAATTTAAAAATACACACAGTCTTACTCAGGGGAAACATCCAATGAACCCATAGCAAACAGCTGTCTGTGGCAATCATGATTGACTTAACAAGATCTTTTTATTATTATTATTATTTTTAAAAATAGGACTGTGGTATCACAGAGAGAGAGCCATTCTGAGTTGAGAACAACTAAAGCAGCATCATAACTAAGTGAAACGTGTGTGTCTGAATTGGACCCAGGACGTTAATAGGACAGCTGGGCTCTGCAGGTCAGGCTGTACATATGCATGGGTGTGGCTGCTAATTGGGTCCTTACACTGATGCCACACCCTTTGTGATAAATAGCCCCAATGTGTTTAAGAAAAACTCGCCATGTATCTAAAACTTAGCACTCGAATTGTTCAAGGAAAAAGATAGTAGTAATCTATATACCTATTTCTAGAAAGAGCTAGAAGAAAGCAAATGTTTAAAAACCTGACAAAGGTTGAGATTCAAGAAAAGTATTTAACTTTTGGCAGCAATTCTGTATGTTGAAAAGATATCAAAAAATAAAAATCAGAATTTAAAACTCCAGAAAAATAATGCAATTAGAAATGTCAACCTCTGGGGGGGGGGGTAGTCAAGAAGGACAATACTGTTCCCTGACCAAACTGTGTTAAAAAAACACATTAAGGGACACAACAGACTTGACTATGACCTTGACATTTCACAGACGCTGTGAGTCTGAATCAGAATCATGATGCAAACTCCGTTTCTCTGCATCAGAGCATGGAACCTTCAAACCTACATTTATCTCAGGCAGAGCAGTGATGGTGTTATTGTCATTAACATTTAAGTGCTTACCCATTCCAACTGTGAATCGTAATTTGGAAGGATTTTTCTTTCACACTCTCTCCCCCTTATTAACAGCTTAGTTTTGTGAGAGAACATGAAATGTGTGGCATCCAGATGGAGAGGTCAATTCTACTGCAGGCAGAGAAAACACCTAATCGCCCCTCATTTAGGTTATCTTATCATTTAGGGGATTTTTTTTTTGTCCTCTGAGCAGAAGCAAATATGTTTCTGAAAAAAAAACAATTTAAAATGTACATATTGCTAACTTCTGTATATCCTCCGAATTTGTTAGAGTTTCCTCATAATCACATAGACAAATTTTCTCATTCTGCTTGCCAAAACACAGGTTCATAATGACTTGCAATGTAGTAACCTTCAGCAGAAAGCGATTTTACAGTTTCATCCAACCCTACATCTTTTAACACTAAACAAAAATAAAGTCTCTGTCTAGCGAGTCACCACTTAAATGGAGATGGTTACATATAGGGTCACATAGGCAAGTGTCCTTTGATCTGTCTCTGAGACTCTACCCTTTGTTCCTGGGCTTCTATGTCTGTGAAACACATTTCTATAAATTTTCGTCCGAGCATGTGTTTGGGAATCAAATGCACAGACGTGTAATTACAGTCTGGACTGATGTGTCAGCTAAGACCCTGCTTCATGTGGCTTGTAGTGGTTGTGTTTCTTATGTTAATAACATTTAATACCTTCATGGCATTTAAGGCACACTTTAGAGTCTCCACTTTTCAAATGTTCTCGTCTTGTGTCCCTAGTTTAAATAAATTTTTCTAGCAAGCTGTCCATAAAGAAACTTTAAAATTACAGAAAATGCCCCCTTCCTTCTTCCTTTTTGTGGTTTGGATGTAGTTTGTCCTTGGAAAAATTCATACTCAAAATTGATTTTCTCTATAACAGTATGAGGAGAAAGTGGGGCCTTTCAAAGTAAAGTCATGATGGTACAAGTCTCATGAATAGGCTTAGAGCTTTCTTGATGGATTGAGTTAGGTTTTCCTGAGAAAGGACTCAGTCTCGTGGAATTGAATTCGTTTATCTGAGACTACAATAGACTTCATTAAACTGAGTCCCCAACACCCCTACCAGGCCTCCTTCACTCACACATGCTCTTCTGTACACATGTGGCATCTTCCACTTTTCTGCTGTAAGTTGACAACACAAGGTTCTTAACAGGAGCCAAGCAGAATCCCGTACCATATTCTTAGAAGACGTCTAGAATGCACTAAATAAACCTTCCTTTTATAGCTTCCAAAATTTATATATTTTGCTGTGGCAATAGAAAATGGACTAAAACATCTTTATAGCCATTTTGCAAATTATTAGTTGCCTCACATTAGGATGAGAAGAATTTGGTAGACAAAGGGAAGAGAGAAAGAATGGGACTTTTAATTTCAGAAGCTAGGAAACTGATGGAGGTGGTCAAAGAGATTCAAAAAACCAGAAGTCGAGCAGCGACTTCTTATGAGACAGCAGCACAAAGCTGTCAACAAGCCTTATCTCCCATCAACATCATTCAGCCAGGAAGCCACATACCTTCTCCAAGCTTCAGTTACTTCGATAATAAGCTTCTATAATATAAGGGTGTTCGGTAGCCATTCTATTGAATGAGATGGTGATCAAGTTCACAGTGACTCCTTTGAGTAGAAACAAGGTGTGACCATAAAGCTATAAGACTGCTTTCCTTCACTAGTTTTGACCCCGAGGAGGATCTCTGAAGAAAATATAAGGAAACTATCTGAAGATTTGTAACATTGAGGAAATGAATGAGCAACTTTCCAAAGACAGTCTTTTAAGTGGAAGAAAACATTTTTTAATGCATATGGTATTACTGGTTGTTATTTCAAAATACCTGACCAAAAAAAAAATGAATTAAGGAAGGAAAGGAACCAATTAAGGGTAGAGTCAGTCATGTTTGTGAAGGCATCTACCAGAGCATGAGGTAACAGGTCATATGACATCCAGAGTTAGAGAGTGACGAATGTTCAGCTTTTCTATTCAGTCTAGAACCCTAGCCTACAGGATGGAATGGTGCTGCCCACATTTAAGGTAGGTCTTCACCGTGCCACACACCTGACTGGGTTGAGAATGAAGAAAGAAAGAACAGAGCCGCCGACGCATGTACAGGAAATCAGAGAACAGGTAGGCTGTGTACCCTTTAATGAAGTGACAACGTCCACAACCACCTGGAAACTCAGCATGTTTATTGTGTACAGCCAAGAAGGTGTAGTTAGCTAGTCACAGTAGAGGTGTCTACAGGCAAGCAATATTATGCTGTAAACATCTGTAAGAAGAGAGCTGAGGTCACTAGTTTTTACACACACACACACACACACACACACACACACACACACACACACACATTGGTCAATCATTCATAAACCCTTGTATTTGAGCCAAAGTAAAGCTTTGTGTTTCCTGGCCTGATCTTTGGAAAAGGTTTTCTCAATTCATCATAGCTGTAAGGCATCAGTCCTGGACAGGGCCAGCTCATGTCAAGCCATACACACTCACTCAGAAGTCAGTCACTCCCTGCAGGTCTCATAACCTCAATTCCATCTTGAAACACCCTAACAGACATGTCCAGACGTTTGTCTCCTAGGCAATACCAGACCCTGTCACACTGACAAGCACTGTTAACCATCACACATTTTTTTGCATTAAAATCAATTGCATTTACCTTAAATGCTTTTGTCAGGCACATATAACATAAAAGATTTGCTCCATCCTATGATTCACAAAGGACTTTACTCTGTACATATTGGTTTGAGGAATAATGAGTTGAATAAAGCCTCTCTCTGGGTAGTGTTTTCATTCTCTTTCATGTACTGTTGTATCTGTGTCTCTTCTGATGGTACAAAGGTTCCTGGCCAGTGACCTGACTCAACTTTCACAAAACACCTCTCATAGAACTGAGTGTCTCTTGTTGATAAAGACTGTGGATGAAAAAACAGGATGAAACTCTGTTTTGGGTGGGCTATTTTTCAAAACATGAATTAAGATATATAGCAACTTTATAAAACTTACATAACACAAATTTTTCATACCAAAAAAAAAAAACGAGTTTGCAATAACATCTTGATCCAAGTCATAGATGATATGCTTAGTATATTATCTAGCATGTAATAAGTACTTAATAAATGTTAAATATGTCTATACTGATAGGAAAGAGAGTGAAGTAGTGGCACTTGGTGCCTATAAAAGAAAATCAAGGCTTAAGAACTTGAAGGGTGGAAAATAGAATAAATATTCATACAAAGCCGGAAAGACTCTAATGGGAAAATCCCAAGAAAGTATGAAAGACAATTAGCCAACCAGCGATCAGTTCTGTGTCTTGCTTAAAACTACACAGAGTCAGATCTGTTCAGAGATAAATTCCCTTTAAAAGGAGCACCATCACCCTGGTAATACCTTACTCATAAAAGAAATATTACTAGATCTAAAACAACATATTAATTTCAACACACTTTTAGTGGGTGACTTCAACACCCCACTATCACCAACAGACAGGTTATCACAACAGAAAATAAGCAAAAACCACTGTAGCTAAATGACATCATTAATCAAATGGCTCTAACAGATATCTACAGAACACTCCACCCAAATACTGACGAATGCAGATTATTCTCAAAAGCTCATAGAACATTACTTAAAATTGACTGTATATTAGAACACAACGCAATTTCTAATACATATAGCAAAATTAAAACCACAGTCTGCATTCTATCTGAACACAATGGAATAATGCTAAATATCGACAACAATACAAACTACTAAAAGTAAGTAAGCACATGGACACTAACTCAATAGAGAGTGATCATTAGACATCTCAGAGAGAGACGCAAGAGAGAATGAATGAGAGGAGCCTGTTCATTCATTCATTCACTCATTCAGTTGTTCATTCATTCTTTCTTTTCTTCTTATTATTATTACTATTAGTAGTAGCAGTAGTACTCCTTCTCCTCCTCTTCCTCTTCCCCCTCCTCTTCCTCCTCTTTGCTTTATTATTTTTTGAAAAGAAATGGAGGAAGAGTGGATCTAGGGGAAAGGGGAGGTGGAGGAAGGACTGGGAAGAATTGAGAGGAGAAACCACAGTCAGAATGTAATGTATGAAAGAAGAATAAAGGGGAAATAACTTAAGAAGTTCCTGGAAATCCATTAGTTTTTAGTCCACAATGGAAACCTGTGAAGTCATGTTCTGTTATGAGCAAAGGGATGATCAGCTGAAAATGACCTTCCTGTTGCCACACCCTTTTTCTCTGGACTGTTAACCAGAAGGTGATGCCCACAATGGAACAGATTTTCATTTCGTAATTAGTGCAATTAAGATAGCACTTCAATTAAGGCTCCTTCCCCATGTGATTCTAATTTGTGGCAAGTTGACATTAAAACCAACTTAATACATGTGAGTGAAATTTTTAAAGAACGAATTTAAAAATTAAAGAAGTTAAAAATGAAATGCAAATGGTGGGGTAAGTTTCTAGTTCATTCTACTAATAGAAAAAAATAGATTATCATTTGTTACGAAGCATTTATTGAGGGCCTTAAGGGGGAAACAAACTGTTGTTTGTTAGCACAGTGAGCTGCCTACCAAACTAATCCAAGAGGTCATGGTTTAGGACATTCAGCAATAACGTGCCAATATACTGGTGAGTGAGGTAGGCTGGTCCAAGCAGGACTCATACCACCATGTCTTTCAATCAGCTGCAGTTCAGCTCTTCTAAGAGGTTGGATGTCTGATGGGATGATGGTGATTCAGGCTCCTCCTGTGATACCCTCCATCAGTGTTCATGGAGCAGAGCAAGAAAACAGAGACTCTGGAAAGCAAAAGAAAAGAGAGTTGCTTTTCCAGTCTCCATGAATATGCCATTTGGCCATGTCAGTCACATGACCTCGGTGAACTAGAAGGAGGAGTATGGATTCTAGCTCCTTGGTGGCAGAAACTGCAAAGAGAACAGACACAGGGCAAGCAGGGAGTCAGCAGAGCAGCCTGGTCTGTTCCAGATGTGTGGTATAGATGGATAACGCTGTGAGGGTTTGCTCTGCCTGATGGGTCTCTCAGAGCTTCCTAAGCGACTCCCAAAGCTATTCTGTGAGGTAGTGATTCCAATCTGCATCTTATAGATGAGAAGGCTGAGGCTACCCGAGGTTAATTGTGTAGCCTCTGTCAATAATTGGCATAACCTACGTTAAACAATGATATATCCAATTCTCAGGGGTTTTATTTCAACTTAGACTTCAGAGAAAATTATTTAAGGATAAATTAAAAGGCCAATTTAACATTTAAATTAGAAAAAATATGATAGAATTTTTATAAATATGCATCATAAGTTCTACATTTTCTAGAAAGATATTTCAATCTACTTCTTCATAATATTTGATAATGTTGGGTATAAACACACTACATTCTTTGTCAAATTCTCCCTAAGGATTCCTTTAAACAAACCAAAAAAACAAAAAAAAAAAAAAAACCAAAAAACCAGGAAATTGGAGAATGCTATTGAGTTTTACATACTTAGCAAATGACTTTTTACATCTATGAGAAAATGTGCTACTTGGGATGGTTTATTCACAGGAATTTGGAAGGCATCTAATGCATCCTGTAAACTGAAATTAAAGCTCCTTTCATGGTCAGAAGACCATTGCTTTGAATATTAGAAAACCAAAAGCGGGACAGTGAGAGCCATGCTGTTTTTCAGCACTGCCCATTGCATTCCATTCCTTGCTGCAGTGCATTATTACCAAGAGTAATAAATCCGTGTGCAGTGCGGAGAAATCTGACCTCTGAAACAGAAGGACTGGCAAGACCGAGCATGTGGTTAGATGAAGACAGTAGTCATACAGTTAAGAAGTTGTAAATCACTTTGGCCAGTAGCACATTTCAGTTTCCTGCCTCACGCATGATCTGTTCCTTCTACACCCTGTGCTAGCATTCCTCGGTGTAGGATTACTCAAGTCTGCCTAGCAACAAGGTCAGGAGATAAAAGGGGAAGGAAATCCCAAGAGCCTTGACTTGCGTGACTTAGAGCCAGAAAGCTTGCTGTACTTTTAAAATAGCAAATCTGATATTGGTTTCCTGGTACAACATCTAGGTAGCTTCAGACTGATCAATAAGCCCTGGTACATCTGGAAGGATTTTTAAGCCCAAGGTTTATTGAAACCACAATGGAGAGTGGTGTGTGGGCAAGGTGGGTATATTAGGTAATTCCCAGCTGGAGCTCTCTTATTAGTTCCCCCATGCAAAAGCACTGGTCATTACACCCCACTCAGCTTAATTCGCTGACAGGGCATGACGAAGAATGAGCCCCTGCTGAACGTCAGACTCTCCTTACCCAGTCTAGTTTTATATCAACTTGACACAAGCTAGAGTCATCTGAGAAGAAGGAATCTCAGTGGAGAAAATGCCTCCATAGGTCTGATCAGACAAACCTGTAGGAGATTTTCCTAATTACTGAATGGAGAGGGAGGACCCAGCCTTCTGTGAAAGGGGACACCACTGGGTTGGTGGTCTTAGGCTCTATAAGAAAGCAAGCTGAAATGATCTTCACCAAGCTATATCTTACAGAGAGCTAATATCCAAAATGTATAAAGAACTTAAACACCAACCACCCCAATAACCCAATTAAAAAATGGGGCACAGAGCTAAACAGAAAATTCTCAATAGAAGAATCTGGAATAGCTGAGAAGCGCTTAAAGGAATGTTCAAAGTTATTATTCATCAGGGAAATGCAGATCAAAACAACTGTGAGATTCCATTGTATACCAATCAGAAAGGCTAAGAACAAAACTTAAATATCCCATGCTGGTGAGGATGGGGAGCAAGGGGAACACTCCTCCTCCATTGCTGCTGGGAGTGAAAACTTCTACAAATACTTTGGAAATCAATTTGGTGGGTTCTCAGAAAACTGGGAATAGTTCTACCTCAAGACTTCAAGACCCAGCTACACCACTCCTAGGCATATACCCAGAAGATGCTTCACTAACCCACAAAGACAGTTGTTCGACTATGTTCATAGAGGCTTTACTCATAATAGTCAGAAACTGGAAACTACCTAGATATCTTTCAACTGAAGAACAAATAAAGAAAATGTGATACATCTACACAATGACATGCTGTTTAGCTATAAAAAAAAGTCATGAATTTTGCAGGCAAATGGATGGATCTTGAGAATATCATCCTAAGTGAAGTAACCCAGTCCCTAAAGGACATGACTGGTATGTATAACTTATAAGTGGGTATTAGCCATAAAGTACAGGATGCCTATGCTATATTCCATAGACCCAAGAAAGGACAGGAAGGAGGGCACAAGCAAGGATGCTTGAGCCTCAGTTGGAAGGGGGAATGAAATGGCTGTGGAATGCAGATGGAGGGAGGGACCTAGGTGGGAGAAGGGAGATGGAGATTGAATGGAGGGGTCCAGAGTCGGGTGTGGGGAGGGGAAGGGGATGGCCAGATGGCCATGAGAATGAATGGAAATCTGCAACTGGTGGGAATGGGGGAGGTAGGAGTCATCTCCAGGAAGAGACAGAGACCTGAGATAGGGGATGTGCTCAAGAATCAATGGATGTGACCTTAGCTGTGACTCATACCATTGGGAATATGGGGTCTAGGGAGACTGCCTTCTATGGCCAGGCATGAACCCTGGAGGAGCAACAGGGAAACCAACCCACCCACAAAACTTTCAACCTGAAACTTATTCTTTATCTACAAGAAATGCAAAGACGGAGGAAATGGCCAACCAATAACCGGCCCAACTTGAAACCCGTCCCATGGGCAAGCACCAATCCCTGACACTATCAATGATACTTTGTTATGCTTGAAGATAGGAGTTTAGCATGGCAGCCCTCTGAGAGGCTGGACCCATCAACTGACTCAGACAGGCATACACCCACAGACAAACAGTGGAAGGAGTTTTGGGACTTTTATGGAAGAATGGGAAGAAGGATTGCTCCCCGTAGAGGGATAGGAACTCCACAGGAAGACCAACAGAGTCAACTAACGTAGACCCTATCAACTAAAGAACATACATGGTCTGGGCCTAGGCCTCCACATACACTTGTACCAGTTGTACAGCTTAGTCTTCATGTGGGTCCTGAACAACTGGAATGGGGGCTATCCCAAAAGCTGTTGACTGTACATGGGATATGTCCTTCTAGCTGGACTTCCTTGTCTGCCTCAGTGGGAGAGGAAGCACCTAGCCTTGCAGAGACTTGAAGTGCCAGGGGGCGATACCCAGGGATACCCCACCCGCTCAGAGGAGAGTGGGAGGGGGATTGGGGAAGGATTGTGGGAGGGAATGACCAAGAGGGCAGTGAACTGGATGTAAAATGAATGTTTATATTTTTAATTAAATAACAACAACAACAAAAGTAATGAGGAGGAGGAGGAGGAGGATGGTGGTGATGGTGGTGGTGGTGATGATGATGATGATGGGGAAAGAAAAAAGAAGCAGGCTGAGAAATCCATGAGGAACAAGCCAGTAAGCAGCTTTTTTCCATGACCTCTACATCAGCTTCTGCCTCCATATTCCTTGCTGGTCTGAGTCCCTGCCTTGGCCACTGTCAGTGGACTATATGATTCAAGATACGTAAACCAAGTAAACCCTTTCTCTCCAAGTTGCTTTTGGTCATGGCGTCTCGTGGCAGCAATAGTAACACTGATGAGGACACTCCCCAAATCTTCCAACAAACCCACAAATTTGCCCGGATGGAGGTAACATTTGGATGTCTGCCAGAGAGATAGATGAACAATACACCCACCCAGAACTACGACCCAACGCTGAACTGCAAGACAGGTCCAACACTTCCTGATATTCCCAGTGTGTGTGTGTGTGTGTGTGTGTGTGTGTGTACACAAAAGCGAAAGAATCATGAGACAGTAGAGCAGGGGAAAGGAGAGAGAGGAAGGCTCAGCCTCTCTTGGTCCATGTCTGCCCCATGCTTGAAGGTAGAGATCAGATCAGCCATTAAGCTGCATACAGCCTGAGGGTTCAAATTGGTCTAGATGGGACTCCAGTTGGTAACAACTGCAAGTGACTGGGAAGCTATGGGATAAATCCTCAATGTCACGGAGAAATAGAAAGAATGATGCTGCTGAGTGTGCCTGAAGGCTGTGATTGGGGGAAACTAATACGATGTCATCTCTGCTCCCTCCCTCCGTCAGACACTTCAATGAAGCCATGACTTGTATCTGGGTCTCGGTTTTCTTCTGGGAAAGTTGGAGTGCTTCCAAGTGTGCTAGTCTTGAAGAATCAGACTCTCAATCCTAGATGGCCAAGATTTTCATGCAACAGCTGGGTCCTCTGATGCTGCGTGTGGCTTATATAATATCCGCATTCCGTCTTTAATTCCAGGTTCTGCTGGAGGACAAGTGCCGTGGATATTAATATTCACACGCCAAGGAGGTGAGTAACGAGCCTTCCCGAATGTTGGCAGCAGGATCCTGGAACTCACCTGTCACATCCAGGTGTCCAAACATGATAGCTGTGGTCCTGCTCTGGAATAAAATTAAGCTTCTTGGCCTCTCTATTTCTTTAGCCTGATACATACATAATCAGGTTTCTGATAGTCGTCTGATGGATATAGTGAGCTTTAACAATGTTCCCTTTAAGCAGCTAATAATGGCTCCTGTATTGAGTTTTTCTTTGGGGGATGTTTTCGGTTTTTTCGCGGAAGGCAATAATGAGCCATTTGTCTCCCACTCGTAATTAGCAAATCATTCGCTCCCTTCTGCTGTGACTATTATTAAACATTGACAGCAGAAATTTTGTTCTGAGTTCTAATGGGATCCTTTCTCTTGTAAGAGTACAGCTTTTGTATAAGTCTATAGAAAATGTACCAGTTAAATCTATACATTTGTGTGTGTGTGTGTGTGTGTGTGTGTGTGTGTGCGTGTGTGTGTGTGTGGTTAAGAGAAATCCTCTGTGAAAATGTAAAGCAAACCATCCCTAGTGTATTTTCTCTTCTACATATTCTATTTATTATCTAATGGGTTGCAATTGAGCTCATCTGATTCTTTAAATGTGTTGTTATAGATTAAGCTAAGAAATGGGAGAAGAGGTGGCTTGGGCAGTGAGGACCCTCCCAAACCCCAAGCTCCTGAATACATGAAGAGCGTGCTGGAAGGATGGCTAAGCCTGAACTATATTTTCTTGCCTTTCTTCCATGTGCCTTGTTTCTGGACTACTTCTCATCTGTTTCTCATCTAACGTGGCTCCAGGATCTGTGCGCCCAGGAGCTCATGCCGGTACTTCAAGGAAAGAATCCTCATAACCATCAAAGTTCAGTGGGCCCAAGAAACCCATCTGGCTCAGTAAGCTACAAGCAGAATAAGCACGGAGCTCTACGGAGCTCTACTAAATAAAGTACAAAAAGAAAAGACAACATGAACTTATGGTCTTATCAGCGGCTAAGAAACCCCTCCTACCAAAAGATGCCCCAACATATAAAAAAGACACGTGCTCCACTATGTTCATCGCAGCCTTATTTATAACAGCCAGAAGCTGGAAAGAACCCAGATGCCCTTCAACAGAGGAATGGATACAGAAAATGTGGTACATCTACACAATGGAATATTACTCAGCTATCAAAAACAATGACTTTATGAAATTCGTAGGCAAATGGTCGGAACTGGAAAATATCATCCTGAGTGAGCTAACCCAATCACAGAAAAACACACATGGTATGCACTCATTGATAAGTGGCTATTAGCCCAAATGCTTGAATTACCCTAGATGCCTAGAACAAACGAAACTCAAGACGGATGATCAAAATGTGAATGCTTCACTCCTTCTTTAAAAGGGGAACAAGAATACCCTTGGCAGGGAATAGAGAGGCAAAGATTAAAACAGAAACTGAAGGAACACCTTCAGAGCCTGCCCCACATGTGGCCCATACATATACAGCCACCCAATTAGACAAGATGGATGAAGCAAAGAAGTGCAGACCGACAGGAGCCGGATGTAGATCGCTCCTGAGAGACACAGCCAGAATACAGCAAATACAGAGGCGAATGCCAGCAGCAAACCACTGAACTGAGAATAGGACCCCGTTGAAGGAATCAGAGAAAGAACTGGAAGAGCTTGAAGGGGCTGGAGACCCCATATGTACAACAATACCAAGCAACCAGAGCTTCCAGGGACTAAGCCACTACCTAAGGACTATACATGGACTGACCTTGGACTCTGACCTCATAGGTAGCAATGAATATCCTAGTAAGAGCACCAGTGGAAGGGGAAGCCATGGGTCCTGCTAAGACTGAACCCCCAGTGAATTAGACTGTTGGGGGGAGGGCGGCAATGGGGGGAGGGTGGGGAGGGGAACACCCATAAGGAAGGGGAGGGGGGAGGGGAATGTTTGCCCGGAAACCGGGAAAGGGAATAACACTCGAAATGTATATAAGAAATACTCAAGTTAATAAAAAAATGTTAAAAAAAAAAAAGAAACCCCTCCTAAGGGGTTGGGGATTTAGCTCAGTGGTAGAGCGCTTGCCTAGCGAGCGCAAGGCCCTGGGTTCGGTCCCCAGCTCCGAAAAAAAAGAAAAAAAAAAGAAACCCCTCCTATTTTGGAAGATCGACCTTTTTTTTAAAAAAACATCCATTCATCTGTGAGCAAAAATAGAGTTGGCTTTAAGGGGATAGCAATAATTGACCTCATGGTCTTACATCCATGGTATAATTACAGGAACTCAGTAGCATTACAGGAGTTGTGTCATAGAGGAACCCACAGAATGTGGACATTAGGAAACCACTGTCTTTGCTCAACCAGAGGCAGGCTATGCAAAGTACAGGATGACCTACTTTATAGAAGCATAATTTTCTATAAAATTATAATTGATTATATAAGCAAACACTGTCTGAATTCCTATTTAAAACTGGTGATAACAGAAATAGACTAAATACATTTTAACGAAGTGAATAGCTCACAGAAAGCTAGACCATAGCCCCCAAAACTGTTTACAGCATTGTTTACAAACATCTGTTTCTCATCTACTTCAGCTCTAAGAACTGGGTGCCCAGGAACTCGTGTTGGCATGTCTAGGAAAGAATTCTCATAACCGTCCAAAATCAGTGGACCCATGAAATTCATTTGGCTCAGTGAGTTATAAACAAGTCAGGATCTATTATACATAAAGTACAAAAAGGAAAAACAACATGAGCTTGGTACTCTGGTCATTAATGACACGCAGCTCCTGAAGTTCACTAAAAAGCCAGATGTGCGGCGAAGTCACCATTTAAGTCACACTTTTGCTCAGAATTCAGCAATAGCACCATCCATCCTCATTCCCAGGAGATGGCATTCTTGTCTATCTAGATTGGTGAGAGCTGGGCCTGACCCCCCAAGCAGGGAGGCTCACGGGCTTTCTCACTTTCCAACTTAGAATGCTCCTACACCATCACTATCCATCTCTACTGAAACATGTGTTATTTAAAACCAATTTCTCAAAGCTTTCCATTGATTTTTCCCCCAAGTAAAACACAAAGAATAAGCAATAAACCCATCATTTATCACCAGTGAAGCACACGGGGAGTGTCGCGTCTAATTTGGGCGAAAGCTATGCTCTAGCAGTGTCCGGTATGAATGCCAACAAAACAGAATTGGGTTTTAGAGCAGAGAGGACGGCCATATTTTACAGCCAAGACACCTGTTTCCCAGGCACAGCGAGCTTAGGCGAGCGAATGCGTCGCCGACCTGCAGCTGGAATTTTAGCTTCCGCACCTCTCTCATCCAAGACCTGGTGCTGGCCCTGTGTGCACTCAAGTTCTCTCTACCATCTGCTAGTGGAGATTTATGAATCCCTAAAAAAAAAATCCCACCTGACTCAAAGTGTATGTAGTAGTTCAACTTCTCCCTCCAGTTCCCATAGTCCTTCAGATTATACAGATATTCATAAGGGATATGAAGTTCAGAGAAAGGTAATCCATTATCTTTGTCTTCCTACCTTCCTTGCCAGATTTGACAATGTTTTGGCAATAAGATTCCGTGTTACTCTTACATTGTACCTTGTCTCTTGTGTTGAATGAAAATGAACACTTTGTTCTACTTAGGACTCCGTCTCTAACACGGTAAACGTCTCCACAAGTCCCAGGTTTCCTCAAGCGACACAGTTGACTTTACACTCTGCCCACTGACCTGATTTCACGAATACAGTCGTGCGAACCGCACCTGATATGGTCTGAGTATGGCCTGATATGGCACCCAGAGTCCACAAGTTTAAATCCAAACCTCCAAAACACAGTGACTGGAAATAGATTAGGTCATGAGATTGGAGGCCTCGTGGATGGGGTAAGTATTTTATAGCAGATGCCTTGAAGATCTGAAAACATAATAAAAAAGATACAGGCCTGTGAACTACACAGCAGGCCCTAGCGAGTCACAGGCTGTACCGGGACTTCAATTTTGTACTTCAAAGGCTGGAGAACTGTGAAAAATATTTTTGTGTGTATGAGAACTATTTTTTTGTTTCGTGGTTTTCATGAGCCACCTAATTTATAGCATTTTGTTATTAGGAGTCCAAACTGAGTATAATACTATCCGATCTAGGTGGTCTTCTATAGTGGGCAAATATTTACCTAGGTTCTGGGAATATTGGAATTTGACCCTTTCTGTGGACACTGACTTATGAACAGAAGCCACATCACCAAGGAAGTAAAACAGAAGCAGAAACAGTCAAAAGCTGGATAGGGACCCCGTGAGTACATAGGGGCAGCCAGGGAGGCAAGGAGGGATGCTGTGGTATTTGGCTTGGCTTTCTTTTGTATCTTTCTTCCTTATGGACCAAGTTACTTCCTTAAAACCACATCGTGTTGGCTTAATATCTTCTCCCTTCTTTCTGTTTGTTTGTTGGCCTGTTTGTTTTTTTCCTGAAGGCTCTCCCCATACAATCACTTGTTTCCAAATGTGGGGCTTTTCAGGTGACAAAGTTATGCTGAGGAACCTGTAAGTTGACATTCGCCACTCATTCAAAGGTACTAACTGCCCTGGGCCAGGAGAGATTTATGGCCTGATTCAAATGCTAGGGCTTACTAGATCCTTAAAACCGTCTTCCACATTTGTAAGGTTTTTGTTTCACTTAACATTTGAAAGGTTCTGTTTCTTCACCTCTGAAAAGAAACACTCATGGGAAATTGTGAAGAGAATCCAAAGTTATAATGCTCTGAGAAGTTTCTGGGCCAGGGCTGAGTATTTTCTCTGGTTTATTCTAGATTAAGTACTATACTCCAGTATTTGCCAAGGTCAGTGTTAAGTGTGCTGTGTTCTTTATTATATAATCTCATAAAGTGTTCGAAATAGGCCTTCTTTCAACTCCACTTCATAGACAAAGAAACCGAATAACTTGTCCAGTGACTCCTATTTTGTATATGACAGAGCCCAATTCGAACTTCAGTGTCCTGCCTTTTCTTTGTCTCCAGCAACATTGCACTGGCTCAAGCCCCTTCTCTCATCTCTATTCTAAGCCCTCAAGAGGACTCTTGCTTGTCTTACAATGCTCGTTGGAAGCCGTTTGTAGTTAAATTCACTCCCGCTGCCTCTGGTCTCTGTCTCCCAATAACACTTCCCTTCCCATGGCCTAACCTCTGCTAGCTGACCCCAGGCTAGCACAGGTTTGATCTGGCTGACTACAGTGACCTTGTGTCTATCGAGTATAGACAAGCCTTGTGTTTTTAACGCGTCCTCCGAGAAACTGTATAATGTCATGTTATCAGATGTCTTGGTGGGTAGCAGGAAGAAAAAAAATCGTGGCAGAATGCCGAGGGCTGATATTTCACAAATTCTCCTCCTTTAGTGATTGTCCTTTTCTTTTTGTAAGCTATTCCGAGCTGAACCCCTGCTGCAGAAGGATTATGCACCGGATCATCCGGGGATCAATTTTCCATTAGCTCAGCCAAACCGGTCCCATTCAGTCACTCTTCCCACCGTAAACACGAAGGCCATTCTTTAAGGCCCCAAGCATGTTCCTGTCCCTGAAAAGACCACGGTCTACCTTCAGTCTTCCTTAAAAACGAGGGAAGGGAAGGCAAAGACGGGAATCACAGATTAGACCGAAGCCTTTCTTTTCCTCTCTGTCTCATTTTACCGTTAGGTTACGTGCACGATTATCTAGATTGTGATAAGCAGCAAACGCTTTCCCTTCTCTGCAGCCCCTCGCAGATCTCTGAACTACGTCGGGGAAGTTAAGGTTTGGGGAAAGTTCCTCAGAAGAAATGAGCTTGTACAGGGAACCTTTCATAAGACACAGGGCTCATTGATGCTAATCAGGAATGCAGACCGGAGAGGTCACACGTGACCTCGGCCCTCTTCCACTAGGGCAGAGAGTAGGAACTCAGCCCGGCCCTGGTGTGTGAATATCAATTAGAGCAGAACCCTCCTTGAGCCATGCTTATGTGGATTGTGCATAAGGAAATGGGCCTTTTAGATCTCTCTTTTTCTTTGTCTTCTACTTTCTGTCTCCGTGGGGGAACCCAGCAAGTTCCCTTAATAATCTGAAAACATGCTCTGCAATTCAAAAGCGCACTACCAGATCACATTTAAGAACTAATAGCTAAAAGTGACAGAAAATACGACAGAAAACAAGAGTTGAAAAATGGAACAAAAGAAAGCACAAGTTAATCACTTCCGATCATGAATTAAGAACAGCCGCCATTCATAACAGTACACAGTGGCAACCAGTCCTGTTAAAAATGCATAACTGCGCTCATAGGTACTAAAATAGAGCTGAAGATTGAAAAAAAATAGACAGTAGAAACTTTTTCTTTATAATAGTAGCCCAGCGATTATTTCTGAGAAGTAGAAAAATTTGTTTATAAATATGTCTGCCAAAAGATGCTAAAAGCCTAAAGCCTAATGCCTCGGGATAGAAGACAGATAGTCACAGACAGGATTAGTTAGGTACAGTCATCTGGGAGGGCAGTGGGCATGGATCTCATGTGACAACTGTCTTCATAAGAAGAAGAGAACAGGAAGAGAGATGGCCATAGGAAGACAGAGACGCCCAGAACAAAGACCGGTCATGACAGAGACAGAAGCTGGAGTGAAAGGGCAGTCAGACAGGGCATGTGGAAGACTGTCAGTGCCTGGGGAAGGGAAACAAAGAAGCATTCATCCCCTGCAGGCTCCCTGAGAACAGGTTGACACCTTGATTTTGGACTAATGGTCCCCATGGCTATGAGAAAGCCAACGCCTGTGTATTTACATCCTCAACTTTGCTGTCCTGTCAGCACACTCCACTAAAGAAACAATACAGTGCTTTCCAGGCTTTGGTTACTTTGCTGTTACTATTAATAAACCTTATGCTTTGTGCGTTTAGAAAGATCTTTCAATTTTAAAAAAGGAAGGGAAAGAAAACTTAATGACTGATACTTTTATTACCAACCAACCGGGTTGATGCCACATGTGTTGCAAAGATCCTAGCTGAGAGGGACTCTGAAATTCAAAACCCAGCTCCCAGGAGTCTCTAGGGCCCTGACTCACTCCACTTGCAGACGTATATCTGTGTCCTATCCTATGCTTACCTCATCCAACGTCTAGCAGAAGGCCCCTTCTCCTGCCACTCACACGCCCTTCCCTCCATCAATACCCCTAGCTGTTTTCAGTCTCATTGCCTCGAAGCTTTCCTCACTGTGTAGGATATCCTTTCATTTATTCTTTCATCAGTCATTTACAGAGCATGGCTATGGGGCCAGGGAATGGATTGGAGAGTCTAAATAAATAAATAAGTAAATAATAGGGACCATCCTCGCCCACAGAGAACTTCCTCTAGTGAGGCAGAAAGACAAGAAAGTTTATTAGAGCGCAGGAAGAGACATGATCTCTATAGACTGTCAGGCGTCTGTGCAGAGACCGCTGTGAAAGCAAGGAGCAAAGCCCCTCAGACGGACTTGGAAGAGGTGGGGACCGGGAAAGCAGAAGTTAAGTGCAAGTCCAGCAAAAAGGAAGGAACCTGGACATGAAGGAAGAAGCTCTTTGCAGATCCAGAAAGGCAAGAGACTCACAGTGAATGTGAAGGAACCCTTGAGATGAAACTGGGGGATGATGGAGGGAAGCCACGGGAGTGAGACCCAGATGGGTAAAGCCACAGAAGTGGGCCCTAGAGGCCCACAGGCCATGAAGTAATGAAAGAAGGTCAGAGGTTACAAAATATGAGCTCTGAGCTTGAACATGCACACAGAGGGGGTTAGATGGTTAAAGTCATTGTATATGAATATTGTCCTAGGAATAGGAGGAAGCTGTCTGGAAGGTTCAAGGATAGAAACTGCTCTGACTGGAAAGCCAGACGGGAGTAAGGCAAGCTGTGCAACAGCAGCAATGGGGTAAGGAGTGACTGGAGCAGAGCACACAACCAGCAAGATGGTTGGAAAAGCACACCGTATGCTCCTTCTCTAATGCATCCCCCAAACGATTCTCCTTCTCTCCTTTACTTTTCACATAAATATGGATGAAGATACCTGCCTCGTCGTACCTGTTTTCTCTCTTGCAAAATAATGAAACCCTAGGATTCATCCATTGGCTCGTTCATTCATTCATTCGTGCATTCATTCATTCATTCATGCATGCATGCATGCATACATCCAAGCATGCATTCATTCATTCAGTGGTGAAAATTAAATGAGCCAAATTGTGTCAAATGCTTCAAAATGGTCTAGCATGTGTTTGTTCCTCCAAATACAAGTGTTGTTGCCAACATATGTATATATATACATATATACACACACACACACACACACACACACACACACACACACACACACACACACTGGTGTGTATATGTACGGGCACATACCCCACTTCAGCAGTGTGGAGAGCAAGGGAAGTAGGAATTCTAATGTGGATCTACAGTTTAAGCCGAGATCCAGTAGAGCTCACTCTATTTTCTTTTTCTGGAAAACCCCATTCAGTTTCTTCTTTGGCTCAGAGAGGGTGGGTAGAAATGATCAGATACTACATACATATGAAAGTGGCAAAATTAAATGCTTTCTTTTACATAATATAGATTAATTTAAAGACAAAAATAATGACTTTCTTTAGGAGATTCCCCCTCATGACTTAAGTCTAGGTTAATTCATCGTCCCAAGATCACCAGGCATTTTCCCATCATGGACCTCATGGTTCTGTGTTTCTTACCCAGCCCAAGATGGTCATTCCACTAGGCAACAACTCCACAAAGGGAAGTCTTATGTTTATCACTGTATCCACTGGTTGGTATTATATGTTTATGGCACATGCATGAGAGGCATTCTAGAGAAGACACTGAGGACTGGACATCTCTAGATCAAGGCCTTCCATTGCAGTTCCCTCACAGACAATTAGAAATGTGTTTATGGGGAGCCAGAAAATACATTACTATTGAAAGCTGTCTGTGTTAGCAACCTCACTGAGATGAGAGAACAATGGGAAGACCTAGGAAGGAGCAGAAATAATAGAAGAAATAAAAGCAGGTTGAGTTGATGATGCCTTTGCCTACTGAGCTGAGGCTCTGCATTTAAAAAATAAGTAAGTAAATAAATAAAAATTTTACATAACTTTCTGAAATTTTTTTGAAGATAGAACTCTTTTTCAAAGCACATACATAAGTAGCAAATTACCCTGCAAGTTGTAGTCAGTTTGGGCTACCGTAATGGTGCACTATAGGATGAGCGCCAATACATGGAAAAAACGCATTCCTCAAAGTTCTAGAGGCTGGAAGTGAGCCTGGAGTCAACATGCCCAGGTTCTGGTGAGATCCTCCTAGGTTGCAGGTGGCCACTGCCTTGATACCACTTCACATGACTCAATGGTGAGAGTGATTCCTAAGATCCTTTTACTCAATCACAAATCCCATTGGTGAGGTCTCTAATGTCATGACCTAGCTACCTTCAGAGCCCTCCACCCTGATGCTATCACATCCCAAAAAGGTTAGGATTCCAACAACGCATGTGATGGGGTTGGCATGGGGCATATTCAGCCAACTGAACTACCATCTCTAGGTGCTCAAAATGCACAAATATTTATACTTTAAGTGCTATTCCGAGTTCTGGTGATGGATTATTTCATTTAAACATCACAACCATTCTAGGAGGACAATCTTACCAATGTCCCCATTTCCTAGATATGGAAACTGAAGGCCTAACAGTCTTTTGAGATTTCCTCTTAGCAATGGAAGCATTGAAAAGTGAAGTGGCCCCAAGCCTAAGCAAATGGGCCAGAATGACTTACCCAGGTCGATGAGGACTAGGTGTGAATTGTGTACAAGGTCTGGGGGTTTTATGCTTTCCGAACAAAACTCTGTTTCCCCTTAACACCTCTGCCACACTGTTCACTCTCAGTGCTTCCCCTGGCACTGGGTCCTGGCAACTGATTGAGCACATTAAATCAGCGCAGGAATAAGCCAAACTCTATTAGTCACTCTGTAAAAACGCTAAGCCTATTTATTTATTATGAGTTATTCATAAACATCAGGACTAGACTATAATTTAGTGCCACCTGCAATGATTCCTGGAAGTAGCAATATTTCATCCCTACGATCTGATTAATTAACCTGTTCAAACAGAGCTCCCAATCAGGTGACAGGGATGTATTCATCTTTATCACAAACCCATCCTTCTCGACCCATCAAGGAAGAACAAACCAGCTCCTCTGAGGGAGTCAATTAAAATCACCAGATGGGAACATTCCATCCACTGAAGAACTCCTGAAAATCTCTTACATTTCCTCTCAAAAAAAAAAAACTAAATAAATTTTTACAAACTTTATCATTTCAGTCACGTACATTCAGAAACATTAGAGAACAGTTCATCGTGGTAGAAGACGAGACAATGGATTGGTTCCCTGGAGGCAGAGACTAGGTTACCCAATGCCTAGAAAGAAGCATGGAGAGGCAGCTAAGACACTGTATGAATGCTCAGGGTGTTGGTGTAGTAACTGTACTCTCTTTGAAAGTTCATACTATTCATGCTTTTCCCTATATAATATACATGCTCTATATCAAGGGAAGTTGTCAAAAATTAAGAGATATAGAAAATGAATAACTCCTACTCAATGATACATCAACCAGAGCTTTAACTAAAGATGACACTGTTCCAACACCTCCACACTAGACATCCAATGAATGGGTAGGTCATGTTGAATGAATCACAGTTGACTTGCCCATGAAATAACAACCTTACCTATTTCATATGCAAATTAAATATAGCTATATAGAAAACATACATGCTTGTATACTACATTCATATGTACATGCAGGTATACATACATAAATGGAAATACCTGTGCATCATGCATCAACAATAGGGAAACAGTCTGAAGAATGCATGGTTAGACAAACTTGTTTTTGTAAAGACATAATAAAAAAATACTTACACAAACTACAAAAACTATGACAGGCCATGTTATCATAAGAACCATCATTGTATATATAGCCCATCATTGATTAAAACATCATTATAAAGTATAGGTTCTATATATGAAATTTATCTATGTGTGTGTAGATAGATAGATAGATAGATAGATAGATAGATAGATAGATTTGTGTGTATATACATATACAACTATTAGTTTGCAACTTATAAATTATACTATTATTGTATGTATCATATTTGTTATTTCTAACAATGACACAGACAACTCTTACTTGAAGACATTGTACCAAAACTAAAAACATTAATTTAAAAATAATTCCTGGCAGCAGCTCTCTGCTCCCAGACCCGGTGAGAGAGAGACCCAATCACCTGGTCAGGTGGGCACTCCGGAGGCTGCAGAGCGGAAGAGACCACCAACACTGCTCACCCCTGCCCACATCCCTGGCCCAAGAGGAAACTGTATAAGGCCTCTGGGCTCCCGTGGGGGAGGGCCCAGGAGCGGCAGGACCCCTGCGCCTGAGACACCGCCGGAACCTGAAAGAAACAGACCGGATAAACAGTTCTCTGCACCCAAATCCCGTGGGAGGGAGAGCTAAACCTTCAGAGAGGCAGACAAGGGTGGGAAACCAGAAGAGACTGCTCCCTGCACACACATCTCGGACGCCAGAGGAAAAAGCCAAAGACCATCTGGAACCCTGGTGCACTGAAGCTCCCAGAAGGGGCGGCACAGGTCTTCCTGGTTGCTGCCTCTGCAGAGAGCCCCTGGGCAGCACCCCACGAGCGAACCTGAGCCTCGGGACCACAGGTAAGACCAAATTTTCTGCTGCAAGAAAGCTGCCTGGTGAACTCAAGACACAGGCCCACAGGAACAGCTGAAGACCTGTAGAGAGGAAAAACTACACGCCCGAAAGCAGAACACTCTGTCCCCATAACTGACTGAAAGAAAACAGGAAAACAGGTCTACAGCACTCCTGACACACAGGCTTATAGGACAGTCTAGCCACTGTCAGAAATAGCAGAACAAAGTAACACTAGAGATAATCAGATGGCGAGAGGCAAGCGCAGGAACCCAAGCAACAGAAACCAAGACTACATGGCATCATCGGAGCCCAATTCTCCCACCAAAGCAAACACGGAATATCCAAACACACCAGAAAAGCAAGATCTAGTTTCAAAATCATATTTGATCATGATGCTGGAGGACTTCAAGAAAGACATGAACACACTTAGGGAAGCACAGGAAAACATTAATAAACAAGTAAAAGCCTACAGAGAGGAATCGCAAAAATCCCTGAAAGAATTCCAGGAAAACACAAACAAACAGTTGAAGGAATTAAAAATGGAAATAGAAGCAATCAAGAAAGAACACATGGAAACAACCCTGGATATAGAAAACCAAAAGAAGAGACAAGGAGCTGTAGATACAAGCTTCACCAACAGAATACAAGAGATGGAAGAGAGAATCTCAGGAGCAGAAGATTCCATAGAAATCATTGACTCAACTGTCAAAGATAATGTAAAGCGGAAAAAGCTACTGGTCCAAAACATACAGGAAATCCAGGACTCAATGAGAAGATCAAACCTAAGGATAATAGGTATAGAAGAGAGTGAAGACTCCCAGCTCAAAGGACCAGTAAATATCTTCAACAAAATCATAGAAGAAAACTTCCCTAACCTAAAAAAAGAGATACCCATAGACATACAAGAAGCCTACAGAACTCCAAATAGATTGGACCAGAAAAGAAACACCTCCCGTCACATAATTGTCAAAACACCAAACGCACAAAATAAAGAAAGAATATTAAAAGCAGTAAGGGAAAAAGGTCAAGTAACATATAAAGGGAGACCTATCAGAATCACACCAGACTTCTCGCCAGAAACTATGAAGGCCAGAAGATCCTGGACTGATGTTATACAGACCCTAAGAGAACACAAATGCCAGCCCAGGTTACTGTATCCAGCAAAACTCTCAATTAACATTGATGGAGAAACCAAGATATTCCATGACAAAACCAAATTTACACAATATCTTTCTACAAATCCAGCACTACAAAGGATAATAAATGGTAAAGCCCAACATAAGGAGGCAAGCTATACCCTAGAAGAAGCAAGAAACTAATCGTCTTGGCAACAAAACAAAGAGAATGAAAGCACACAAACATAACCTCACATCCAAATATGAATATAAAGGGAAACAATAATCACTATTCCTTAATATCTCTCAATATCAATGGCCTCAACTCCCCAATAAAAAGACATAGATTAACAAACTGGATACGCAACGAGGACCCTGCATTCTGCTGCCTACAGGAAACACACCTCAGAGACAAAGACAGACACTACCTCAGAGTGAAAGGCTGGAAAACAACTTTCCAAGCAAATGGTCAGAAGAAGCAAGCTGGAGTAGCCATTCTAATATCAAATAAAATCAATTTCCAACTAAAAGTCATCAAAAAAGATAAGGAAGGACACTTCATATTCATCAAAGGAAAAATCCACCAAGATGAACTCTCAATCCTAAATATCTATGCCCCAAATACAAGGGCACCTACATACGTAAAAGAAACCTTACTAAAGCTCAAAACACACATTGCACCTCACACAATAATAGTGGGAGATTTCAACACCCCACTCTCATCAATGGACAGATCATGGAAACAGAAATTAAACAGTGATGTCAACAGACTAAGAGAAGTCATGAGCCAAATGGACTTAACGGATATTTATAGAACATTCTATCCTAAAGCAAAAGGATATACCTTCTTCTCAGCTCCTCATGGTACTTTCTCCAAAATTGACCATATAATTGGTCAAAAAACGGGCCTCAACAGGTACAGAAAGATAGAAATAATCCCATGCGTGCTATCGGACCACCACGGCCTAAAACTGGTCTTCAATAACAATAAGGGAAGAATGCCCACATATACGTGGAAATTGAACAATGCTCTACTCAATGATAACCTGGTCAAGGAAGAAATAAAGAAAGAAATTAAAAACTTTTTAGAATTTAATGAAAATGAAGATACAACATACTCAAACTTATGGGACACAATGAAAGCTGTGCTAAGAGGAAAACTCATAGCGCTGAGTGCCTGCAGAAAGAAACAGGAAAGAGCATATGTCAGCAGCTTGACAGCACACCTAAAAGCTCTAGAACAAAAAGAAGCAAATATACCCAGGAGGAGTAGAAGGCAGGAAATAATCAAACTCAGAGCTGAAATCAACCAAGTAGAAACAAAAAGGACCATAGAAAGAATCAACAGAACCAAAAGTTGGTTCTTTGAGAAAATCAACAAGATAGATAAACGCTTAGCCAGAATAATGAGAGGACACAGAGAGTGCGTCCAAATTAACAAAATCAGAAATGAAAAGGGAGACATAACTACAGATTCAGAGGAAATTCAAAAAATCATCAGATCTTACTATAAAAACCTATATTCAACAAAATTTGAAAATCTTCAGGAAATGGACAATTTCCTAGACAGATACCAGGTATCGAAGTTAAATCAGGAACAGATAAACCAGTTAAACAAACCCATAACTCCTAAGGAAATAGAAGCAGTCATTAAAGGTCTCCCAACCAAAAAGAGCCCAGGTCCAGACGGGTTTAGTGCAGAATTCTATCAAACCTTCATAGAAGACCTCATACCAATATTATCCAAACTGTTCCACAAAATTGAAACAGATGGAGCCCTACCGAATTCCTTCTACGAAGCCACAATTACTCTTATACCTAAACCACACAAAGACACAACAAAGAAAGAGAACTTCAGACCAATTTCCCTTATGAATATCGACGCAAAAATACTCAATAAAATTCTGGCAAACCGAATTCAAGAGCACATCAAAACAATCATCCACCATGATCAAGTAGGCTTCATCCCAGGCATGCAGGGATGGTTTAATATACGGAAAAACATCAACGTGATCCATTATATAAACAAACTGAAAGAACAGAACCACATGATCATTTCATTAGATGCTGAGAAAGCATTTGACAAAATTCAACACCCCTTCATGATAAAAGTCCTGGAAAGAATAGGAATTCAAGGCCCATACCTAAACATAGTAAAAGCCATATACAGCAAACCAGTTGCTAACATTAAACTAAATGGAGAGAAACTTGAAGCAATCCCACTAAAATCAGGGACAAGACAAGGCTGCCCACTCTCTCCCTACTTATTCAATATAGTTCTTGAAGTTCTAGCCAGAGCAATCAGACAACAAAAGGAGATCAAGGGGATACAGATCGGAAAAGAAGAGGTCAAAATATCACTATTTGCAGATGACATGATAGTATATTTAAGTGATCCCAAAAGTTCCACCAGAGAACTACTAAAGCTGATAAACAACTTCAGCAAAGTGGCTGGGTATAAAATTAACTCAAATAAATCAGTTGCCTTCCTCTATACAAAAGAGAAACAAGCCGAGAAAGAAATTAGGGAAACGACACCCTTCATAATAGACCCAAATAATATAAAGTACCTCGGTGTGACTTTAACCAAGCAAGTAAAAGATCTGTACAATAAGAACTTCAAGACACTGAGGAAAGAAATTGAAGAAGACCTCAGAAGATGGAAAGATCTCCCATGCTCATGGATTGGCAGGATTAATATAGTAAAAATGGCCATTTTACCAAAAGCAATCTACAGATTCAATGCAATCCCCATCAAAATACCAATCCAATTCTTCAAAGAGTTAGACAGAACAATTTGCAAATTCATCTGGAATAACAAAAAACCCAGGATAGCTAAAGCTATCCTCAACAATAAAAGGACTTCAGGGGGAATCACTATCCCTGAACTCAAGCAGTATTACAGAGCAATAGTGATAAAAACTGCATGGTATTGGTACAGAGACAGACAGATAGACCAATGGAATAGAATTGAAGACCCAGAAATGAACCCACACACCTATGGTCACTTGATTTTTGACAAAGGAGCCAAAACCATCCAATGGAAAAAAGATAGCATTTTCAGCAAATGGTGCTGGTTCAACTGGAGGGCAACATGTAGAAGAATGCAGATCGATCCATGCTTATCACCCTGTACAAAGCTTAAGTCCAAGTGGATCAAGGACCTCCACATCAAACCAGACACACTCAAACTAATAGAAGAAAAACTAGGGAAGCATCTGGAACACATGGGCACTGGAAAAAATTTCCTGAACAAAACACCAATGGATTATGCTCTAAGATCAAGAATCGACAAATGGGATCTCATAAAACTGCAAAGCTTCTGTAAGGCAAAGGACACTGTGGTTAGGACAAAACGGCAACCAACAGATTGGGAAAAGATCTTTACCAATCCTACAACAGATAGAGGCCTTATATCCAAAATATACAAAGAACTCAAGAAGTTAGACCGCAGGGAAACAAATAACCCTATAAAAAATGGGGTTCAGAGCTAAACAAAGAATTCACAGCTGAGGAATGCCGAATGGCCGAGAAACACCTAAAGAAATGTTCAACATCTTTAGTCATAAGGGAAATGCAAATCAAAACAACCCTGAGATTTCACCTCACACCAGTGAGAATGGCTAAGATCAAAAACTCAGGTGACAGCAGATGCTGGCGAGGATGTGGAGAAAGAGGAACACTCCTCCATTGTTGGTGGGATTGCAGACTGGTAAAACCATTCTGGAAATCAGTCTGGAGGTTCCTCAGAAAATTGGACATTGAACTGCCTGAGGATCCAGCTATACCTCTCTTGGGCATATACCCAAAAGATGCCTCAACATATAAAAGAGACACGTGCTCCACTATGTTCATCGCAGCCTTATTTATAATAGCCAGAAACTGGAAAGAACCCAGATGCCCTTCAACAGAGGAATGGATACAGAAAATGTGGTACATCTACACAATGGAATATTACTCAGCTATCAAAAACAACGAGTTTATGAAATTCGTAGGCAAATGGTTGGAACTGGAAAATATCATCCTGAGTGAGCTAACCCAATCACAGAAAGACATACATGGTATGCACTCATTGATAAGTGGCTATTAGCCCAAATGCTTGAATTACCCTAGATCCCTAGAACAAATGAAACTCAAAACGGATGATCAAAATGTGAATGCTTCACTCCTTCTTTAAATGAGGAAAAAGAATACCCTTGGCAGGGAAGGGAGAGGCAAAGATTAAAACAGAGACTGAAGGAACACCCATTCAGAGCCTGCCCCACATGTGGCCCATACATATACAGCCACCCAATTAGACAAGATGGATGAAGCAAAGAAGTGCAGACCGACAGGAGCCGGATGTAGATCTCTCCTGAGAGACACAGCCAGAATACAGCAAATACAGAGGTGAATGCCAGCAGCAAACCACTGAACTGAGAATAGGTCCCCTATTGAAGGAATCAGAGAAAGAACTGGAAGAGCTTGAAGGGGCTCGAGACCCCAAAAGTACAACAATGCCAAGCAATCAGAGCTTCCAGGGACTAAGCCACTACCTAAAGACTATACATGGACTGACCCTGGACTCTGACCCCATAGGTAGCAATGAATATCCTAGTAAGAGCACCAGTGGAAGGGGAAGCCCTGGGTCCTGCTAAGACTGAACCCCCAGTGAACTAGTCTATGGGGGGAGGGCGGCAATGGTGGGAGGGTTGGGAGGGGAACACCCATAAGGAAGGGGAGGGGGGAGGGGGATGTTTGCCCGGAAACCGGGAAAGGGAATAACACTCGAAATGTATATAAGAAATACTCAAGTTAATAAAAAAAAAAAAAAGAAAGAAAAAAAAATAATTCCTACTGTGATTCATGTGATGGTAAATGGATTACATTGACTTGCAACCATAAGTTGCAATACTTGTTCTTGGCAAAGCTACCTTCTTTCCAGAGTAAGTTAGCAGTCCTTGCACAAGACTCTTCTAGTTTCTTCAACCTCTTATTCAAAATGAAAGCATCCCTTTGGTTGACAATAGAAAAGGTTATTCTTCCCAATTTTGTAGAAAGAATTTGAGATATTCTATGTCATTAACCTTTTCTTTTTTGCCAAACCAATATATATAGAGTGAGTTTGGGATTTTTGTTGTTGTTGCTGATGCTGCAGTTGTTGTTGTTGCTGATGCTGCAGTTGTTGTTGTTGCTGATGCTGCAGTTGTTGTTGTTGTTGTTGTTGTCGTTGTTGTTGTTTCAAGATAGAGTTCCTCTGTATAACCGTGGCTGTCCTGGAACTCACTGTAGATCAGGTTGACCTCAAACTCAGAGATCTGCCTGCCTCTGCCTCTCAAGTGCTGGGGTTGAAGGTGGGCAGCATCACAGCCCAGCTGTACAATGCATTTTGATCATATGACTCCTCAACTCCCATCATCCAGCTCCTCCTAGGGTCATTTACTACACAGCTGGACAATCTATCTAGGTATGGATTTTCATGGCTGCCTCAAGATCCATACTGAAATTATAACTGGCTTGGTCTTTCCCAAGTCCTGTGCAGGCCAGCATGAGTGAGTTCATGAGTGTAGTGTCCCTATCATGGTCAGAAGACATTACCTAACTGAAGTCCTACCTAACCTCTGGCTCTTGGCCTTTTGTTCTCTCTTCTACTATGTTCCCTGAGTCTTGAGAAGAAAGTGTGTGGTATAGATGTCCCATTTACAGCTGACCACTCTATAGTTACTTTCTATAGTTTTGACCAGTTGTGAGTCTCTGTATTAACTGATGTCCACTGTAAAGCAGAAGCGTCTCCATCTTCTCCTTGCAATAGACAGCTGTTAACACAAGACACCCCTAACACCTCAAACAGTCAACATACAAAGACTAGAGAGGGTTCATCTATAACTCATCCAAGGATCAAGGATCCTTATAGAAGAGGAGGCTACAAAATGTTGACCAGAGATGTTGGGTGCCTTTAAGGAATGTGTTTTCCAGGCACAACAGGGCAGAAACACTCCTGAATTCACAGTGATTGTAAGAGCATAAGCAAGACCTGTGTGAGTGCCAGGCAGACAAACACCCCAGCATGGAGGTGAAGGGTAGGTAAGTAGTCCCACTATTGTATGAGGCAGTGTTAGCATTTGATGACTGCTGGGGGAGAAAGAGGCAGGGTTTGTTTTTATTGGTTTGTTTGTTGTTTTGTTTTAATGATAATGTCTTTGGTAAGCTGAGCACACACGCAAGAGCAAGCCCCAATCCCAAGATTTTCTGAGCAGCACAACTTGGACTCCGTAGGGAAAGAAGGAAAATAAGGAAGAAGCAATCTCAAAGTTGGTTGGGATGGAATGAAGGTGCTGAAAGGATGCTGTCATGGTTAGAATTTCTGTTGCTGTGAAAGGACCCAAATGCAGCTCTGTTAACAGAAAACACTACATTGAGGCTGCCTTACAGGTTCAGAGTTTTAGTTTATTATCATCATGGCAAAATGCATGGCAGCACGCAGGCGGACATGGTGCTGGAGAAGGAACTGAGAGTTCTACACCTTTATGTGTAGACAGCAGAAGGAGACTGCCAGGCTAAGCCTACACCTCAAAACCTGCCCTTCACAATGACGTACTTCCTCCAAAAGGGCCACACCTACTCCAACAAGGCCACACTTCATAATAGTGCCACTCCTTATGGGCCAAGCATGCCAATACATAAGTCTATGGTGACCATTCCTATTCAAACCACCACAGTTGGTAAGGGGAAAAGCTGCTGGGGGTCGGGCGTGAATATGTTCAAAATATATTGTATGAAACTCAATTAAAATTTATATTAAATGGAAGCCTTCATTAATCTGTGAGTATAAAGGTAAGTCTTTAGAAGATATTTTGATATTGTGTCCATCTAGCAGATATTACTGTGGTAGTAATTCTCCATAGTAGTGGGTTCTCAGCCCCAGATTCTTGGCCAGATTTACACTATCAGATTTTATGACTCCATGCTGTGGAATCAGGGAGCAGTTGGTAACCTCCATTTCTACCTGACACGTATACCACTAATTCACCTGTAGGCATAGGTCGGGCTGATTGTTATCATAGTTCACAGGATCCACAGCTCTATAAGACTATTAATGAGTTTTCTTCCTGAGTACCATGCTACAGCATTTCCTGATATTACAAAAACCATCTATTCCAGTCAGTACCAGTTTGCTTTGGCCCTGTGGTCCAAGTGTCTAGTATCTTTGGCAATAGAACTTATCATCAAGCATTGGTGGATAATCAAGAGCAATGGTGTCAGCCTGTAATGGTTTTAGTCGTCTATTGGGTCCCCTGACCAAAACCAAAAACTCAATGGGAAGTACACCACAACCATCACTGATCTTCTTGTTTGATAATCTATAGTACATGGGAGAAACATAACCTCCGATACAGGGTAATTCTATTAAATATATACATATGTGCAAATATAATATATATATTATAAATAGTAGGTTTGTACATTACTTTTACAAATACTCTTAGTGTTAGCTATCTCCTCTTCTGTCTGATGCTCCCATGCCTCTCCCTATTGTGGTAATTGTTAAAAATCAGAACCTTTTAATCCCTCAGTAGTGCCAGCACCACAGGGCCACATGGCATTGCAGGATACCTTCCTCTCAGCTGCAGCCAGCTCCAGTGTGGCACCATGCCACATTACCTCTGGCTATCCTCTAGCCCTGGCGGTCTCTCCCCTCCCATTGCTAGGTGCTCTCTCCCAGCTGGCCAGCTGTGAACCCCCTGATCCCAGCTACCCAGTAAAATCAGGACACCTAGAGGTCCAGCAGCGGTTGGCCTATTGCAGACTCTACCCACACTCCCAGCAACCGCCCCCTGGTAGTTAAAGTATAAACTCCCAACAACCTGTTAAAATTAAGACTCGATAAGCTGTAATTTAGTAATCAGATTTATATTAAATTCTCAATCCACATTACGTCCACACCATAAACTCATAGCCAATTGATAAAGATATAAACCGCCCATCTAGATAAGATAAATTGGCCTATAGAAATCCATCCCTTAAAAAATATTCATTAACTACCTATGGCCATTTAAGACCACACAGACCTGGGTCGTCCTTTTCTGTCTCCATCTTTGTTCCTTTTCTCTTTTCTCTCC